>NW_016811421.1:1324232-1366144 GCF_001698545.2 Rhinopithecus bieti | reverse complement strand
AACTCAAACAAATTTACAAGAAAAAAACAAACAACCCCATCAAAAAGTGGGCAAAGGATATGAACAGACACTTCTCAAAAGAAGACATTCATACAGCCAACAGACACATGAAAAAATGCTCATCATCACTGGCCATCAGAGAAATGCAAATCAAAACCACAATGAGATACCATCTCACACCAGTTAGAATGGTGATCATTAAGAAGTCAGGAAACAACAGGTGCTGGAGAGGATGCGGAGAAATAGGAACACTTTTACACTGTTGGTGGGACTGTAAACTAGTTCAACCATTGTGGAAAACAGTGTGGTGATTCCTCAAGGATCTAGAACTAGAAATACCGTTTGACCCAGCCATTCCATTACTGGGTATACACCCAAAGGATTATAAGTCATGCTGCTATAAAGACACATGCACACGTATGTTTATTGCGGCACTATTCACAATAGCAAAGACTTGGAATCAACCCAAATGTCCATCAGTGACTGACTGGATTAAGAAAATGTGGCACATATACACCATGGAACACTATGCAGCCATAAAAACGGATGAGTTCGTGTCCGTTTTAGGGACATGGATGTAGCTGGAAACCATAATTCTCAGCAAACTATCGCAAGAACAGAAAACCAAATACTGCATGTTCTCACTCATAGGTGGGAATTGAACAATAAGATCACTTGGACACAGGAAGAGGAACATCACACACCAGGTCCTATTGTGGGGAGGGGGATGTGGGGAGGGATAGCATTAGGAGATATACCTAATGTAAATGGTGAGTTAATGGGTGCATCACAACAACATGGCACATGTATACATATGTAACAAACCTGCACATTGTGCACATGTACCCTAGAACTTAAAGTACAATAAAAAAAAAAAAAAAAGGATGAGTTGATGTACTTTCAGGGACATGGCTGAAGCTAGAAACCATCATTCTTAGCAAACACAGGAACAGAAAACCAAACTCCACATGTTCTCACTCATTAGTGGGAGTTGAACAATGAAAACACATGGACACAGGGAGGGGAACATCACACACTGGGGCCTGTTGGGGGGTGGAGGTCTAGGGGAGGGATTGCATTAGGAGAAATACCTAATGTAGATGACACGTTGATGGGTGTAGCAAACCATCATGGTACGTGTATACCTATGTAACCAACTTGCACATTCTGCACATGTATCCCAGTACTTAAAGTATAATAATAAAATTCATGTCAGTTATTCTTGACAATTACCAGGAGCTAGACAAATCTTTTATGGGAATAATTATATTCTTTTTTCATTTTCAAATTTTTCCTTGGATTCCAGCTCTATGCAATTGAATCAGTCATTCACCTGAGTCCTGACACTTGGTTATTTATCCTTGCAACGGTTTTTCTTGTTTATTTGTTTGTTTGCTTTTTTATTTATTTAAATAGTCAAATCTGTGACCAATATAGTTTTTTATGCTTTTTTACTCAGGGATCCTGGTATGCTGTCATCATTAGCTGCCCTCTGCCAGCTAAGCTGTTCTATTGCTTTTGATTTTTTGTGTGTGTGCATGCACACATACACACACAAGAGGGAAAAACTAATGAGTACCATTACTCATATATGTGTGTGTTTTACAGTGATTTACTATCAAGTGACACAGAGCAAAGATTTCCATTTGGATTGGTTGTTAGCCCTATATAAAGGGCATACAATTCAAATACAATAGGAACTTTTCACTGTCCCCTGAACACAACTTTTGGTACAAGCGGAGACAAAACTGGAAATTACTTGAGGTTCCTCTTTCTTTCGGAATGATCCTGTATGCACATACAGCAATTTGAATGTGAACTTTTTAAAATAATCATTATATTAGAGAGTTTAAAGCTAGAAGAAAACTTTCTTGGTCCCTTATTTTCTTTTTTATTTTTCATAGAGATAGAGTCTCACTGTGTTGCCCAGGCTGGTCTCAAACTCCTGACTTCAAATGATCCTTCCACCTTGGCCTCTTTGAGCCCAGCACTGAGTCCCTTATTTTCTACTGGAGGGAATACAAAGCTATAAATGATTAAGAAACTTTCCAAAAGTTATTGGTAAGCTAGTGACAAATCTTCAGGAAAAAAAAAGCCTGTTGTTTTTTGCTTGCATGTATTTAATTTTAAGCAAGAAATAAGAGTTTGAGGAGTCTATCAAACATAAAAGTCAACTGACATTAGTCTACACTTCAGATATACGGTCTAGAAGGTGAGACTGTTCCATTGAAGAGGTGGGCCAAGCAGCACAGTTTTCTTCAAGGAATTAACTCAGCCTTTAAATATTTACCTTGCTCAAGTCTGGAGTTCTCAAAAGCTATATTTTACCTCTTCTAAGCTTAGGAATGTGTGTTTTCATTCTCAATCACATAATCATTTGGAAATTTTGACATCTGTTAACATTATACCACAGATTCCAAGACAAGCAAAATTAACTTTAGTAAGTGAAAATAATTTCATTAATTTTCTGGCTCAGTGAGATGTCAGATTATTTCAACAAATGCATAATTATTATGGCTTGCAATTTTTATAATTTCCTTACCACAAAAGCAAGCATGTTAATTGAAGGGAATTTTAGAAAATGTGGATATCATAAAATGAAAATAGAAATCAGAAGTAATTCTACCTCCTAAACATAGTCATTGTTGGTATTCAGGTATATTTTTCCCCAGTCTTTTTTCTATGTGCATATCCATTTTTTTTTTTTTTTTTTTACAAAAAAATACTGTGTGTTTGGTTTTCTATGCTCTATGCTATTTTAAAAAATATATTATATTATGACATAATATACTGTATTATGACACTATATTTCACCATGACTCTATAACATTTATTTTATTATTTTTATTATTATTATTTTGAAGACAGAGTCTTGTTCTGTTGCCCAGCACGATCTTGGCTCACTGCAACCTCCACCTCCCAGGTTCAAGCAGTTCTCATGCCTCAGCCTCCCAAGTAGCTGATATTACAGATGTGAGCCACCACGCCCAGCCTCCTCCACATTTTCGTAACCTTGCCTTCCACTACTCCCAGAATATCTGGTCAGGATCTTTCATTCCTTCTTCCTTTCTATTCTGCCTCAGGCTCTCAATATCAACCCTTCCACCACAGCCTAGGAAAAGTTGGTCTCCATGAGCAAAACCTTCTCCAATAACCCACTCAGTACTGATTCTCCCCTTCTAGATGATACACAGTACCTTCTGACTCTTCTATACTTGATGCTGATTGTGTGTAATTTAACCTTTAGTCCTATCCTATTGAAGAGTAACAGAATATGCCTCCCAAAATATGCCCCTGTGGCACACTGATTATTTTAAACTGAAGGCAATTGAGAATCAGAGACAAGCTCATTTGTCTAAATGCAGGACATACATTCGTAAAGGCATCCCTCCTCGGAAAATCAGGGTTAATGACTCAAGAGGAGTGTAGACCCTTAGTTAGTCCAGAGATACACCAGAGGACTCTACATAACAAACTATTCACTAATCCTTATCTTCCATTAGTTCACCCATATGTTTATCTTCCCATCATCTGCTGCTGTAGAAAGTCCTTTCCCATTGTCTTGTCACTCCTCTAAGCTCTATTGTTCTTTCATTAAGATGCTATATAAGACCAAGTGCTAACCACCCCTTTGAGCTACTCATCTCCATGCTCCTATGTGTATATGCTGCATGTTAATAACTTCTGGGTGTTTTCCTATTGTTAATCTGTCTTTTGTCAGTCTAATTTACAAGGCCCTAGCTAATAACCCTAAGATGGGTAGAGGGAAAAAAAATGTTTTCCTCCCCTCCACTATCTTGTATAATTTGTTTGCTAAAGAAATACCACTTTCCTGATAAGAGAAATTATGCCATATCTTTTTTCTTTCTTTTCTTCTTTCTCTATCTCTTTTTTTTCTATCTCCATAGCATAAAATAGGCAAAAAGTATCCACTGAATAAATTCACAATGGGTTAATCTTTCTGTTATACTCATCTTTAGGTTGAACTCAATAAGGATATGCAAAGAGCGAAAGAGAAAAAGATAAATTTGCATTATTTAATTCCTCTAGACTTCAATGTCATCATTTTTCAAATAAAAAAGATTAGGCCATAACCTGCCTTCCAACTCTAAAAGTTGGATTTAACCAACACAAACGACTGGCAGAATACACACCCAATTCATGATAGTGATTGCCTATGGAGAGATGAGGAAAAAGAGCTCTGGAGGGAAAAAGCTAGGACTTTATCTGAAGCAAGAGTGAATGAAAAACATAAAGTGGGGAAAGGACACCCTATTCAACAAATGGTGCTGGGATAATTGACAAGCCACATGTAGAAGAATGAAACTGGATCCTTATCTCTCACCTTATATAAAATCAACTCAAGATGGGTCAAGGACTTAAATCTAAACCTGAAACTATAAAATTCTAGAGGAGACAACATTGGAAAAGCCCTTCTAGACATTGGCTTAAGCAAGGATTTCATGACCAAGAACCCAAAAGCAAATTTAATAAAAACAAAGATAAATAGCTGAGACTTAATTAAACAAAAGAGCTTTTGTGTGGCAAAAGGAACAGTCAACAGACTTGTTTGCTTTGTTGAAGATCAGTTGGCTGTAAGAAGGGCCCAAATCAAAAAACAATAGATGTTGGCATGGATGTGGTAAACAGGGAACACTTCTACACTGCTGCTGGAATGTAAACTAGTACAACCATTATGGAAAACAGTGTGGAGATTCCTTAAAGAACTAAAACTACCATTTGATCCAGCAATCCCACTACTGGGTATCTACCCAGAGGAAATGAAGTCATTATATGAAAAAGATACTTGCACACATACGTTGATAGCAGCACAATTTGCAATTGCAAAAACATGGAACCAACCCAAATGCCCATCAATCAATGAGTGGATAAAGAAACTGTAGAATACTACTCAGTAGTAACTGTGGAATACTACTCAGATGGAATACTACTCAGTCATAAAAAAAAAAATGAATTAATGGCATTCACAGTGACCTGGATGAGATTAGAGACTATTATTTTAAGTGAAGTAACTTAGGAATGGAAAACCAAACACCATATGTTCTCACTCATATGTGGGAGCTAAGCTATGAGGATGCAAAGGCATAAGAAAAACATGGATTTGGGGGACTCCAGGGGTAAGGGATAAAAGACCACAAATTGGGTGCAGTGCATACTGCTTGGGTGATGGGTGCATCAAAATCTCACAAATCACCACCAAAGAACTTACTCATGTAACCAAACACGACCTGTTCCCCAATAACCTATGGAAATAAAAAAATTAATAAAAAATTTTAAAAATACAAATATTTTTTAAAAACTTAAAAAAAAAAAAAGAGTGAATGAACAAATGGAAACACTGGTTACTTCTGGGTGGTGAGAATGCAGTCAAATGTTTGTTGTATTTCTATTCTTTTTAATAAATCTTAAATCTAAAAACACAAGCTTGCCTGTAAGCTCTGCACATTTCTACTCTAGCCACACTGGCCTGCCTTAGAAAAGAAGACTGGCTCCAGCTCCAAGCAGGGACACCATAGTCAAAGGCACAAACGAGGAGTCTAGGGGCACCTGAGAGCCGACACCTGGAGTCCAGGGCTGCTCCGTGTAGCTGGAGAAGCAGACGTGTTATCACCATTCTCTTTCAGCCTTTGAGCTGATCTTTAAGGGGAGGAAAATGGACTCTAAGGAGGATTGCTGATCAGGTGCCACATGCAAAAGGTCTTTTGCTTTCTGATTTCCGAACATTTTCCTCGTAATTTATTGCCCAGAATTTTGCATATATTACAAAGTCTTCAAATCTGAAGGCATGTCTGCTCTGGATGAATGCTAATGATCATCTGCATTAGTGTTTGTGTTAAGACTTAGCATTTTCCCAGGAGTGTGGGTCAAAATTTCTCCAATTCGGCTCTGGGGATTCTACTGCCAGTGGGCTCCACAGCCAGCATCTTCAAATTGTCTGGCTTCTCAGGAGTCCTTCTTGATTGATTCTCCCCAAGAATCAAACCCACTTCTTTGTCAGGTCTCTCTGCACTCAAATACTTAATCTGAAGGTGATTTATTTGCATTTTAAAGTTCCTGGGGGCCTTTAGGAACACCTTGAGTTTGGGCTGCACCTCTCTGGATTAACTGTGGCTTTCATAAAGGGTGGAATGCAAGATTTTGTTCTGTTTAAACCTCTCATACATTAAAATGCAGCAAAATAGCCTGCATTCTGGCTTTACCCAGTAAATATTTTTGACAGCTGTAATCATATACTTTTAGAACAGGAAGAACATTCTAGTAACAATCTTTTATCTTACAGATGAGAGAACTGAGACCTCAGGAAAATAGGTGATTCCCCTAATGTCAGGCAGCTATCAGATTTCATTTCTAAGATGTCATTCATCATGAGATGTACTATAAATTTTTAAATAGTTTTGAAAAAACACCACACACATTAAATAGATGCATCCCAATTTCAGAAATAATAAAATAGAAAAAATACAGGCTTTGGAGTCAAGAGAATAGTTCTTAGCTTCAGCACTAAGACCACAAGCCAGGTTTCCTGACTTCTCGGTCTGGAATATTTCTTCTAGATCAGTTAGCAATATGTTTATTATTTTTTGTTTTTTCCTCCTCCATAACACAGGTGCAAGTTATATTCTGAGGGTAACAAGTCTACTATAAGCAATAAATAATATTTATACAGCAACCTTTTGTAGTGATACTAACAATTAGTTGTTATTCAGGGTTTTATGAAGAATTTGAATGTTTTTCACGATCACAGTGAGAGAATGTTAATTTTATTTTTCCTGAAGAACGCATTTTGGTAGAAAGAAGAGGAGGAAGGAAGGACAGAGTTAGGTGTCTTAAGGGAGTGACAGAAGGGACAACAGTGAAAAGGAAGAGAAAACAAAAGGGAAATGGTACTTCTGACATGATTGTTTATTAGCTTTGCAGTATCGCCTAGGGTAGGCTCAGGAATGATCTGAGAATAGAAAGGTTGTAACAGATTCACTTAATTTTAGATGTTTGGATACTGTAATTACACTTATTAGATAAAGGTGGGTGTGCATGCACAGAGGCATAAATATGTTTTTGTATATGTGTATGTGTATACTATGTGTGTGTGCATGTGCGTGCAGTCAAGTGCTGCATAATGACGTTTTGGTCAACCACACCACATACACAACAGTGGTCCCATTGGATTATAATACTGTATTTTTACCCTTTTCTATGGTTAGATATGCTCAGATATACAAATACTTACTATTGTGTTACAATTACCTACAGTAGTTAATACAGTAACATGCTGTGCAGGTTTCTAACCTAGAAGCAATAGGTTATACTATCTAGCCCAGGTGTGTAGCAGGCTATACTATCTAGATTTGTGTGAGTACACTCTCTGATGTTCACACAAAAACAAAATTGCCTCATGAAACATTTCTCAGAAAGTGTCCCTGTCACTAAACGATGCATGACTCTGTCAAAGATTTAAATGTGAATATAAATGCACATGTTTTTTCAAACTAAATATCTATAAGGAAATAATTGTTTAAAAATTCAGTTTTGCATTGGTGCTTCTTTAAAAAGAGCCAGAATGAGAAAGCCTAGAGACAAGAGGTGTGATCCGAGAAGGTCAAGTTCACTGCAAGGTCCCGCTATCTGGGTCAAAGTTCCCCCTACAGAGACTTAGCTGATGCTCAGCTTCCTTTCATGTGGCTCTTGGTGTTATAAATCCAGAGTATTTTGGTTGTATTTTTTCTTATTTCCTCCCCTCCCCAGCTACTAGAAAGCTTCATCTGTCCTAGTCTGTTAATGTCATTTGTCTCTCAAGGCCATCAAGCTTCCTGGGACGTGATACAGAGGCATTTGTTCTTACTTTTCCTCATTATGTGTCATAACTGCCTTGGATGTCCCTCAGGCACCTCTACTTTACATGATGCAAACTAAACTCACTATTTTCCTTAAAAAAAAAAAAAAAAAAAAAAAAAACCACCTTGCCTTTTATATTCTCCATCTCAGTATATAGTGTTTCAATCCATCTCATCTCCATGGTAGAAACCCGATAGTCCTACCCAAACCCCTCCCTCTCCCTAACTTCCAATCCTTTCAATCACTGTATCCTGTTAATTGTACCCTAGAAATGGCTTTTCAGTCTGTGCCTCCTTTTTATTCCCACTGCCCCTGCCTTCTTTCAGGGCCTCATTATCATTTCCCTGGACTATCACGCCTCATATCTCAGCCTCCAGTCTCCTCACCTCCTCCTAGGTATGTTTCACACAGCAATCAGGGTTATTCTTTCTGTGAACCAAATATGAGTATATGACTCTTGCTTTTAAAACTCCTCTGCTGTCTCTGTCTGCCTGGCCTATAGATGAAGTTCAAGCTCCTTGCCTTAATACATTAAGACATTTATAATGAGTCCTTAAATTACCTGTCCAGTTTTAACTCTCATCACTCTACCACGCACACCCTAGGCTACAATTAGACTGAACTTGTTCAACTTTCTTGAAATGCCATGGCACTTTAAAGTCTCCCTTTGCCTACCATTTTTTTAGTTGTTTTGTTTTGTTTTGCTAGGAATACCCTTCCCCCTGCTCTTCTCTTGAAAAACTCCTAGTTATTCTTAAAACTTGACTCAACGAATGTCACCTCCTCTGTGATGCCTCATGTTATGAACTAAATGTTTGTGTCCCTTCAAAAATCATACATTGAAACCTGAATCCCCAGTGTGATGGTGTTTGAAGGTGGGGCCTTTGGGAGGTGATTAGGTCATGCGGGTGGAGCCTTTATGTATGGAATCAATGCCCTTATAAGAAGTGATATGTGAGATGAGCTGTCTCTCAGCCATGTGAAGACATAACAAGAAGGTGGCTGTTTACAAGCCAGAAAGCAAGCCCTCACCAAACACCAGATTTTAGACTTCCCAACCTCCAGAAGTGTGAAAAACAAATGTTTGTTGTTTAAGCCACTCAGTCAATGGTATTTTTGTTATGGCAGCCCCAACAGACTAAGACACTTTCCCATTTCTCTTTCCTGAAATTAATTGCATCATCTCTGTGCTTCCTTCATAGCTTTGCTAAAATTTGTAATTCATCTTGTACTTACCTATCTCCCTGAAAGAGTGTGAGCTTCTCTCAGGCAGGAGCCATGTCTTAAGAGCCACACCATCTAGCACAGCAGTTAATAATCAATACATGCTATTGGAATTCACTGGTATTAATATAGCAAAAAATGTGATTCAGTGACTATAAGGAGGGCTCAGTTTAAGCATCAATTCATGGATGAAACCTGAGCTTGCTCTTGTTTAGGAAGACTTTAGAAAGGGATGTCAATTGACTAGAGAGGGACAAAGTGATAAGTCACACAAACAGGAGAGGCCCCGGTAGCGGTCCATGCTCAGGAGGAGATAGACTGTGTCCATTATTGTCTGGAATTTACTTTAAAATGCACAATATAGATCACAGTTGGCAACACTGTGGGCCAAATCTGAGTCACTATCTGTTCTTGTGAATAAATTTCATCAGAACCCAGCCACACTCATTCATTTAAGTATTATCTATGGCTGTGTTTCTACTTCAAAGGCAGAGTTGAGTAATTGGAACAGAAATCAAATGACCTGAAAATCCAAAACTATTCAGTATACGGCCCTTTACAGAGTTTGCTGACCCCTGGTATAGACCATGGAGTATAAATGTTTGTGTTAATTTCAATCTGCAATTTAGTAGAATCTGTTGCCCTGACTGGAATTACCCATTTTGCAGTTGGTTACTATTTAATCAAATAGAAATATGTTAGAGGCCTTTGTGCCCTTTTGTGAACAGGATATGAGAATCTAGTAAGTTCTATAGTCTGTGCCCTTAGGAATGGTATCGCAGGCCTGATTCCTGAATGGCCCTGAATGGCCCTGAGTCCAACTACTGATCTGAATGTTCCTTAGGGCCTTAGTCTAAGTAGACTGTTAGCTGAATCCTGATGTTGGAACACTGTTGCACAGGCTCATGATCACTCTTTCATGTACATGAAGGCTTCAGAAAAGGGCAGTGCAAGGACTTCACTGAGCTTACAGAACAGGGCTATGACTGCTGTGTGCCTGCTTGCCAGAGGATGTCCATGGGGGTAATAGAAATTGGTCTAGACTTGCCCAAGTTGCAATTTGGTGGAGAAGAGACTATAGCACTCATCAGTAACTACAAAAGTCTCCCCCATTTTCTCCTTAAAAAAACTAATCTTTGCCCATAATCTGATTGGCTGAAGTCAGTTCCCAGAAGCTTGCTGTGAGGACAGTCACATTTGTCTCAATTGATTCAGAAGGTGGTTCTTCACATGCTATGTGATTGAGGAGCTCTGAAACAGAGCATCTACTTTGCACCATATGCATATATAGCCTCCCTCACAGTCCTCACTCAGAGCACAGGAGGTGGAAGCCAAATGAGCAAACGCATGGCTTGGAGTGTGGGAGAGTGGCCAGTTGGGCATATGCATATTTAGAAAAAACATGAGAGGGTACAAAGTGGGAAGCAGATGCACAGACGAAGAGGGAGAGTTGTGGCCTGGTATGAAACGCACTGCACAGCATGGCAAGTAGGTGAATTCAGAGTGTCGTGTTAATCTGTTCTAGCATACATGGTTACTTTGATGGTGATAGGAGTATAATATAAAAATGTTATCTGCAACATTTAATAAATACGTATAAAATATATAAGTTTTTTAAAATACCCTACAAAACCTAATGCTATTTCAGAACTAGAAATCTAAAGTCAAGTTACTAACACTTAGAGCCAAGGACGTAAAAATACACATGCCTCAGCTGATTCTTGACAATGCAGGGCAGAATGATCTTTGATATCATACAGAGAGAATACACCATTTTAAGCTCACAGAGTAAGTGAGACAGTTACTTACTGACTCAGAAATTTCTTTTTGAGGCTCTGGAGTAGATTCACTGAGTTCTTCCCCTGACATCCCAAATCCAGGTGGAAGTGATGATGAACCAAAGATTTGAACGAGATAGGAATCAAAATCCTCACAAATTTTTTGAAACAATTTTGCTTCAGGGTGTCTTTTGAAAAGAAGTAGAAAAGAGAGATAGTAGAAGCAATGAAACAATACTTAAAACTCATTTTAAAATATCTGCACTCTCCTTAAAATATGTAATTTCCCATTACTTGAAATCAACTGCTAAGTTAACTAACTTATAAAAGCATTTTTACATCCTGTGTAAGAGGTCATCTAAAATAACTTGATTTAATATATATGACACAAAGAGGCAAAAGAATGACTTTAATGTATATGTTCATCCAAAGTGTCTCTGTTCACCATGAATCACTCCTTGTCAAGAGCTAGCCTCACCCATAGTAAGTTGAATTGGCAACTACCTCTGGTTTTAAGGAAAGCAAATGGCCAGCCAGTTGAAAATACTCCTTACAGGCTGTAACAAATTACTAACTCCAGATAGAATGATAAAGCTCTTCAAGGATTAAATATAAATTGGCTCTGAAATGTCTCTGACTATTCTAACACATTCAAAGCCCAGTGAGATTGAACATACCAGATAAACAAGCCCACCAGTCAGCCAGCAGGGTATTGAGGAAGTAGAACCAACCCTAGGTTAGAAAGCTCTGGAGAAGGTGAGAAATAACAAATGGAAAGTTTCTGAGAATGGTATGCTCTCCTTAAGGCCAGTGTGCTGGTACACGGAGTAGGCAGGGCATGAGGCACTGATGGGCTGTGCCCAGCCACATCAGATCCCCCTCCCAGGTGGGTAAAGGAAGAAGGATGAAGCCAAACTGAAGTCTTTCACTTACTTCACAAACTTGCCAAGTGCAGGCCTGCCAGAGTGAATCATCAGTTTCCAAAGAATTGGTATACATTTTATTATAAAGTCATACTGACCATGATTTAATCATAGATTAAATTAGATCAATGTCCTAGGATGGCTCATTAGTAAATATCAGTTAATGTGAAAGGATAAACTTAGCACAGAGAAGCCCATCAGATTAGCATTGACTGTACAATACATTGTATTTATTGTTTATTATTTATTTATTTTTTGAGACAGAGTCTCGCCTGTCACTCAGGCTGGAGTGCAGTGGCGCAATCTCGGCTCGCTGAAACCTCTGCCTCCAGGGTTCAAGCAGTTCTCCTGTCTCAGCTGCCTGAGTAGCTGGGACTACAGGCACACGCCACTATGCCCAGCTAATTTTTGGATTTTTAGTAGAGATGAGGTTTCACCACGCTGGCCAGGCTGTTCTCTAACTCCTGCCCTCGTGATCCACTGTGCCTGGCACTGTACAATGAATTTTAAAAGGTTGTTCTTTGAGATAAATTCCTGGTATCAACCTGTTTACTCATCATTATCTGCTTTCATAAAAACAGAGAATAGAACATGTCCTCTAATTCATCCCAGTTACTTGCCTTTCTCATCTCTTTAGATGACCATAACTCTTTTTTTCATTCAGCATGTACTTCTTAATTCATTTTGACTTCCTGACTGTTTTCTGTCTTGCTGTTGGCTTGCTCAATCCCTTATTTTAGTTAGGTAACTTTCTGAACATTAACCAATATTAGCAATATCCCCAAGTCCTATTGTTTCTCTCCATTCCTGTCTATTGACCATGGACTCTAGTTAACTCCAAAGCCAACTCAGCATTTATTAACCCTGATTAAAGACAAGGGATTGTATCCTCCAAACTCAATGACACTAAGTATTTTTAATCTTCTGGAGTTTATGTGTTACCATTTAATGTTGGCATAAGCCTTATTAGCCTCCAGATTTTTCTATTTGGTCAGGACAAACCAGTGATATGGTATTTGAAAAACAACGTAAATGCCTTTCCCCTGGGCCAGACAGCCTTCCTTACCTTGCAGGGTAAAGAAATCATCAAACTGGTAAACATGCTCTGGGTCAGTAGCAATTAGACTCATTTCTTTGTGGAATATTTCAAAGTTGGGATCATTTTTCTTCACCACCCCTATCACAAATATCTCCACATTGGTGTCACTGGCATTCTTCACCACCTCTGTCAGTTTCTCTTTATCACGAGAATCTGTCTGCCCATCAGTGATGACCAAGGCCACTTTTTTTACACCTGGCCTTGCATCTTCGAACACGTCGTTGGCTGCTTGGAGAGCAGTGGCTGTGTATGTGCCTTCCCCCAGATACTGCATGTTGTCCACAGCCAACTTGAAGTCATCCTTGCTGGAGAACTGCTTCAAATTAGCCACCTTCTCCACCTTATGGCTATAGTTGATTATGCCTATGCGGGCTGTGGCAAGGTCTAGAGCCACCCGGTCAGCCATAGTCTTCACAAAATTTTTGATGATCTGGAAGTTCTCTGGGCCCACGCTTTCTGAGCTGTCAATCACAAACACCAGCTCTAGTGGAGTTTCTTTGCATTTGGGCCCACAACCTAAAAGATGAATGTCGAGATAGAAACATTGTGGGAATGATTGACATCAGATTGTTGAGGGGAGGGGAGAAAAAGGTAATGATGAACCTGAGACCTGAATTATTCTTTTCCTTTTCTGTGATTGTGAAAATACCTGACAGCTCTCTCCCTTCTGGTTTCTATACTTGACTCTTTTAAAATATACATAATACATAATATAATATATGTATGGGGAAAAACACTGTAGTGGATAATAATAAATACTTATGTGCTCGTTTCTTGGATTATAAAATAAAATATTTTTAAAAGAGTTAGCATGCCCTGTGGATGCCGTCCCAATAACATTCCTCTTCCTCTCCCAAAGAGGTAACCACCATCTGACATTTGCTGTTTATCTCCCACCATTGTATTTAATCTGAATCTGAAAGCTGATATTTCAGTCTTCAACCATAGCTGTATACGAAAATTGAAATTTGCTCACCAGGCTGGCCAGCGGATGAAGTAATGGGATGAAAAATTGTCATTGTGGTGGAAGGATTGGGATCTTAAATGTACACAGGAACAGCTATCCCTAACTACTCTAGTTTATGTCTCCAGTCACCCACAGTGACAACTATGGCAGCTTTCACGTTATCAAGGAGGCCAGCAGTACATCCATGCTATGAAAGCTTTCTCGGGGAGTAATCCCCGAGAACACTAGTCAATTAAAAAAACCTTCTATTTAAGTTGATAACAACCATGTAAAGCAGTTGCCAGAGTCACCAGGAAATTTATCAGGGTTCTGTTTCTTTATTCATATCTTTGTGTTGTTCAACAAGCCTACTACAGAAAACCATCAGGAAATCATGTGCTATTTTTATAGGGCTTCTAGAACCCAGAAGCCATGTCTAGATTGCTCTCTCACTAGAGAGACTCCCAGGCTGCTTCTTAGGCCCAGCAGTCTTCTAGGAAATAAGCTGGTTCTGGGATTCTCTGTATAGAAGGACAACAATATGCCTGCCTCTGACTACTTTAAACCCAGAAGATTCTCTCATCATTATTCCACTAGTCTCTTGTCTTTTGGCTAATTTCTTTTCTTTACTTCCTCTTTCTGGTAACTCTAAGTCTACCACTCAGCCATGGAAGGATTTAGTAGTTGTGAAGCAAGGCGAACACTTGACTCTGTCCTCCCACCTTTGGGACTGAGTACAACTCAAACCTCTACTCAGAAAGAATTCATGGCTTCAGGAAAAACACAGACATTCTAATCACCAGCTAGGCTGGACTCAAATACCAGTTTGGCTCTTGTAGTCATATTTCCTTTGTCGAGTTTTTCTTCTCAGCTCAGGTAAATGTCACAGAATACAAACAAGCACTGTGCTAACAAAAGGCCCGGCTGCCTACATAGTCTAGGCTGGCACCCTCACATGCCTTAACCAGTCTAGGAAGATGATTTTATTTTCTTATATCAGGATTTCCACAGTCTCTCTTACTGCTTCCTTTCAGTATCCATTGACTTCAAATGAGCTTTACATTTTCCCACTAGCTATATAATATACATCTGGACAAACACATTCTCTCACCAACACAGTACGTAGTGGGGCTGATGCTTTAAAGTGATGATTTTTTCTGGAGAGTCAAATCTTACCACATATTTCCGTAATAAGTTTGATAATTTCTTCTTTCTAGGGGATAAAAGAAAATGTATTACTATATGAATGACTATAATATTTTTCCTATAGCTATAAAAGATATCTTATTACAATCAGCATTGACCATTTGATTTAATCCTTTCACTGCAGAAAATAAAATAAATAACACTGAAATCAAAAGTTGACTATAATATACCATAACTAAAATGCACTTGAGCTGTGAAACTTAATAGCTGAGACTTTTGGAATTCAAATTGCAACTGCAGCATTTATCAGCTGTGTGACCTCAGGCATTTGATGCCCTAATAGTATCTGTGTCTCAGGGCTATGGTATGGATTAATCAGTGTTAATGCACACATCAACACAGGGTCTGGCGACTTTAACATACCTACAGTGGTGTGGCACTATATATACATTCAGTTACACAATTTAAACCACACGTGCTGAGCAACCAAGACAAGCCCCAATGCCTGCAGAGAATTCATTCTGTGCTACGTTTTCCCTTCTTTTTCTGTGCTAGTTCCTGATTTTTCAAGTCCTCTCTTCAGCTTCTTAACACTCTCGCTTTGGCTCTTCTGTGACATTTCCCCGTGTTCCTGAATGCCCTTTCCTTGTCCTGCTGCCCATGAGCTCCATCAGAAGGGCCTGAAATGAGCTGCATACTAGAAATAAAGCTGCCAACGCTCTTCCCTGTGCAAGTGTGTTTGTAAGTAAGTATGATGAGACTAGAGAAGGCAGGATTCCACATTTGTCAAACACTTGAAGCTAAAAGAGATGATTAACAGAAGCCTAGATCTCAACAGGAAGACCAGTGGACTCAATCTAAGAAAATAAATTTTAACAGGTGCAAAAGTAAAACTTTTAAGAACAAATCTATAATGACAGAATCAAGGTGGAGGTGATGTAGCCTGTAACATGGCTTAAAAGTAGAATATATGGGGAATATTCATAATATTTTAACTTTTTAAACTGTACATAAAAGCTAATGATTCCAAGTGGCTATTTAAAAAGAACATCTACCACAATGCTGAGTTATAGAATACAATTCTACAAAATGAGAGTCAACAGTCTTCTTTTTTTCTAGGTTTTGTCATGCTTTCCCACACTTAAAAAGACATTTTAAAAAATCTGAAACAAGAACATGTATAGAAAGGTAAAATGTATGTATTTATATATTTATATTAAAAATATCTAGAAGGGAAATGTATGTATTTATATATTTATGTTTAATTTTTTATAAATGGAGAAAATACTATACATCAAGTTTTAGGGTTATAATTTGTCACAATACTATATTATAATTCATTTTCCACATTATTAAGGATTCTGAAAAACTTGATTACTGAAATTGAATGTACGGCCACTTAAAGGCTCTGTGATATACACTCTCATACTGTACTTTAGAAAAGTTGTAGTAACTGACACCTCCAACAGCAGTAGATAAGAAAATCTGTTTTATTTTAGCCACACAATGCTGGCTGTTATTATTATATCATCTTTGTCAATTGGTAGATCAAAATCATTGTTTTAAATTACATTAATTAAAATATTCATGAGGCTACATTTCGTTTCATATGCATGTTTCCAAGTTGTATTCTCTTGTGCATATCTGTGTATGTTCTTTGTCCTACCTTTTTCTATGGGAATATTTGCTTTTTATTCACTTATAAGAGCAATGCATGTATCAAGGCTGGATTTTAATTTTGCAACATATTTTGTGGCATAATCAGGTTTAAAATGCTTGAAGTCACCATACATATAAATGTCTTCATGTTCTTTGCATTTAAGTGACTGGAAGAGTTCATTCCTTCCCCTAAAATCACTGAATAACTACCTTGGCTACTTGGTGCCAATGATGAAGGCATCATATTTATACCCCTCAAAGGATTCACAATCTAGGAAGAAGTAGACAGACGAAGACTTTCATAAGTGCTATGGACAACCGAGGAACCATCTCGATCTGCTGGGATTTCTGGGGCAGGAGAATGAGGATGGGACTGTGGTCCAGGGAGGCAGACTCTGACCAGGTTGGGACAGGGAAGGGGAACATTTAGGCAAGGGGGTCGGCCTTCTCTCAGAGCATACTGCATTACAGTACTCGAGTAAACTTATGAATCAGGGCACATAGCAGAAACAATGACAAGAAATGTTGGAGACAGATGGACTCTTGAGGACCTTTGTGTCATGTTGAAGAGTATGAACTTTATCCTGGGCAGTGGGACTCACATGATCCCCAGGCAGAGAAGAGCTCTAGTGGAACTTTTATTTAAGAGAGATGATCATAGCAGCCAGTGGAGGGGTTTGAGGTTCCTAAATAATTCAGGCAAAAAAAAAAAAAAAAAAAGACATCGGAAGGCTGTGGTAGTAGTAACGGATGAGGAGGACAGGCCTGGAGGGACATTCCAGGGGAAGATGAGGGGCTTGGTGAGTAACTGGAAGAAAGGATGAGGGAAAGAAAGAGTCTAAGAGGAGGCAAATGATGGTGCGGCCATACTCTGAGAGAGGCAGGAGTGGGATGGGGGCAGGTTGGGAGCTCATGAAGATGACGGAGCCCAGCTTGAGTGTGGCTAAGTCTCATGTGTCTATAAAACATCCAACTAGATATGTCCACGGGCAGCCTAGGATGTAAGATCTGGTGCTCAGGAGAATTGTCCAAGCAGGGGGTAGATTTAAGAAATGCCAGCATACACTTGCCTGTTAAAACAGGGACTAAAAATAAGATTGCCTGGAGCAGGGCTTCTCAGCCTTTTTAAAACCACCATGTTTCCCCTTCCCCACATTCGATAAATATATTCTTTCTGTTTAAAATAAAAACACTATTTTTTCATTCACGATATGCCATCACTGTGCTATTGAATTAGCCTTTTCAAACTGTATGTCCCCTGCCTTTAGTGGCTGCATTCCCTGAGAGTTTGAAGACAGGGAAGACTGAGGCCAGACACTGGGAAATGCTAACACCAAAGTGACAGGTGGAGACACAGAGTCTTTTTAAATAATTTTATGGGATGTATTAAGACATTTAATGCCATCAATGGCATTTGCCTCTTAAAAGAGGAGCTTGTTAGTCTAAAATGGATCTGCACAATTGATAGCTATTGGGGGATACATTAGATCACAGAAAGGATGAGAGGGAGAGAGGAAAGAGGCCTTTTGAGAACACCTTTCATGGGGGAGTAGCCTGAATTTGGTATCAGACAGGCCATCTCTAGCTATAAGGGCTCTGCTACGTGTCTGCTAGATGACTTTGGGTGTAATGTTCAGCCAACTTGTGTGTCTCCATTTGATGTAGAGATACTATCTACCTCATGGAGCTATCATGCAGATTAAAGGTGGGATCTTAGGTAAGAGAAGGTTATCGCCATCAGCCTGTCACCGTCTTCTTGTACCACAACCCACTAGACCTACACTGCATGGGGGTTTGGCCAGCATTCATGCCATGAACCAGTCCTCATTTCCAAGCTCTGTCCAAATCCCCTGAAACCACCTGCTGTTTGGCCACCTCTTGGCTGGACCTGTGCATCCAGGCCAGCGCTTCAGCTCTCCAAACCTGTGGCCGTTTGAACCAAGAATTCTGGAATTCCATGCCTCCAGTGTGTGGCACAGAGGGACATACGTGCATGCGCTTTGGCCCCAAGGACTTCTCACCTGGAGAAAGGAGTGCAGCTGGAAAAGGACCAGGGTTCCAGAGCAGGAGCCTCTAAAACACCCTGCAGTACTAGGTAAGGAGCCTAACATGTACTGATGTAGAGGAGCCTAACAGAGCCTGTCACACACTAAATTCTCACTTAATGCAAATTCTCTTTTCCTTCACTCTCCTTGTCTTGCTAGTCTCTTCTTCCAGAATCTAGAAAGCCAAAGTCAGCAGAATGATGTCCCTACTTCTAAGGTCTCTGCCTCTTGGTTGAAAAACTTCCACTCAAGAGATAAAGCCCATCTTGCCCTCAAACACCATCATACACCATTTTGTCTGCTCTGGACCCCCAGATCACTTCTTCTATCATAGCATTTATCACTATGTAGGTGAACATCCTTTGTTGTCTTTCTCTCCACCAGGCTGTGAGCTCCTTCAGTTCTGAGAGGTAGCCTCATCTCCACTATTTCCCCAGTGCCTATTTTGGAGCCTGACTCAGAGTAAGGTTTACTGGATACGTCCAATAAAGGTTGGTGAAATGAATGAATAAACGAATGGAGAAAGGAAACCAGTCCCTCTCCCCATGCTGGAACAGTAGGGCAGGTATAAACCTACAGGAAACGTTCCTCTGCTCATTTACATACACTCTCCCCTGCTACTTTTGGGGAGAAATTGTGCATATGTAGCTACTTCATCTACTATCGGCATCTTTGGGGGTCTGACTTATGGTGGGGAACAGCAAAGAGAAAAAGGCAGACAGCCCACAGAACACATGTACAGTTCTGTTGGTCACATGCCCAGCTCTCAGCTCTTGCCTTCACCACCTGAACCGTCACTCCCTCACACTTGGATGTTCCTAGTACAGTACATCGAGTCAGCCCCCCTAGACCACAACCCCTGGAAAAGTCCAACAGGAAAAAAGGAAAAGGTATCTGTTTTTCCTCAACCCCAGAAGATGGATTGCCTTCAAATCAGAAAGGAAGAATGAGACTTTGCCTTCCACTCATGAGACTTTAAAGAGTCCGTTTTCTGTTCTTAATGGTGTGGGGAGAAGAACAGGAAAACGTTTGTAGATGCTCAAAAAATACTTATTGAATAATTGAATCAATACATAAATGTAATCCCAATTTTGTGATTGCTGCTCTCCTCAGAGCGTTTCTAAAGGAACTAGTTCAGGAAAAATTCCTCATTCTAAAATGAGATGAACCACATAAATTAAAGTTATTTGGTAATCTGGCTTTTTTGAAACAGCCACCTCCTTGTTGGCCAGTAATAGCAGTGTGATCATTTCTACCAAGGATCCGAGTGGAGTAGTCACACACACCCACCATAAGGCAGGACAAAGTTTTATTTCTCCCCTCACAGTCAGATTCAATTACCTCATGCATCTAAGTCAACACTGGGCTGGTAGTAGTTGCTCTCTATAGAAACTGGAATTCTGCATCCAAAAATTCATAATTATAAAGCTAAAGCATGAATGCAAAAATTTTGCAAGCACAAAACCCTCAATTACCCTCTAGAATGGATACTCACTGTAAGTCCTAGGTCTCCTTTGGGTCCTTGTAAACCCTACTTAGTGGAAGAAGAGTAAGAGTCAATATAGGTTGGAACCAGTTAGAGTATAAAATCACAGTGAGACATTAAAAACTGCTTCTTGCCTGTTTTCCTGGAGATCCAGGCTCTCCAATTTCTCCTTTATCACCTTTCTTTCCCACATCGCCCCGTTCTCCATGCTCTCCCTTTACACAATAGGGTAAAATGATAGGTTCAGAATGTGAATATAGAAACCAGATAAGAAAAACTCTATACTTTGGTTTATCTGCAACTGGCATCTCTTGAATATCTTCAGTTCTTGTTTATACAAATGCGGTATTTGAAAAAAAAAATTGGGGGTAACTTATTTACATCCCATCAGATACCATAATCTAATTCATGATGAACCAGAGGTCTCAGAGTGAAGAGACCTTGAGATATAATAATACCATCTAATCAGTTTACCTTTCAGGACATACAACTATTACACAATTTACCAAGTTCCTGAGTTATCTGGTATCTCCTACATGGTATGTTGTAAGTATGTTGTAAGATAACTAATAAATCCTTTATTAGTTATCTTCTGAGAATAAAGAAAATGAGATGTTTTTTAAACATAGAGATGGGATCTCACTATATTGCTTAAGCCGGTCTTGAACTCCTGGCCTCAAGCAATCCCCCTGCCTCAACCTCTTGAAGAAAAGGACATTTTATAAAATGAACCTATTTATAGGTAGAAAAAGCAATGCGCAAGGATTTAATTTCAAGTAGATTTTTTTTTCTCCTGAGAGTTGTAAGGGGACGCGTGACACATATATGAGAGTTCTTCCAAAGTTAAAGTGAAGCTATTGAGATCCTAAGCCTAAGCATTTCTCTAAGATCCTGAGACACTTACCTTCTGGCCTGGGAGGCCACGGCCCATTGTGCCCTTTGGGCCTGGAAAGCCTTGTGGTCCTTGTTCCCCCTACATAGGATATGAGAAAGAGATGTTCTATTAATTTCCCAGGATAGCTTAGATATTCTTTAGGTCAGAAAAACACTTACAGTTTAAAACTGAATTATAGTATTATCTAAATATTGGGGGGAATATATATATAAACATTTGTATATAAATACATTCACGTATGTGTGTATGTGTATGGCTCAATGGTTTGCTAGTAAGTGTTTAACAACTAAGACTAGGATAGAAGTGAAGGCTCTGATTTATGCCATTTGCCTATTTCTGTGGTGTAAATACTTTCACTGTGGCTAATTTCAAGCTATGAACACATCAGCCAGTTCACACATAACAGATAGCTACTATTTCAGCTGTGGTAGTAAAGGTGGGTTGCATCTTCTTTACATTTTTCCATGTTTTCTGGTATGTTAAAAAACACAAGATATTGGTTGGGCGCAGTGGCTCTCGCCTGTAATCCTAGCACTTTGGGAGGCCGAGGTGGGTGGATCACCTGAGGTCAGGAGTTTGAGACCAACCTAGCCAATATGGCAAAATCCTGTCTCTACTGAAAACACAAAAATTAGCTGGGCATGGTGGGTGTGCACTTGCAGTCCCAGCTACACAGGAGGCTGAGGCAGGAGAATTGCTTGAAACCAGGAGGCAAAGGTTGCAGTGAGCTGAGACTGCACCACGGCACTCTAGCCTGGGCAACAAGAGCGAAACTCCATCTCAAAAAAAAAAAAAATCATTTTGGTAACGGGGGAAAAGAGTATATAACAGCATCCATCCACAATTAATGCCAAGTTACTGTTTATGTAATTCCCCTTACACTGTTAGTTTCATCTCTGATAATTTGTAGCAACATTCAGGACTTGTTTCCATCTTTCTCCATCACATTTTGACATTATTTCTTGCCCCACCAAAACCACACAGGTTCCAAGGGGTTTCATGGTGTTGAGCATGAAACAGAAACAATCACTAGCAAGTATAGAAAGTCATAGTTCTGATGCTCCTTGGATCTTATACTCAATCCTTATTTGACTCTGGATAATTATTAGTGATGAGTCTCTGGCAAAGGCTTGAAGGACCATGGGCTCCTGGGGATTGATCTGTGTTTTCCAAAAGTATCCTGATGGTCCCCACCAAGATCATTGGCATGCTTGATAAAAATTGCATCTCCCAGGCCCAACCTCAAACCAACTAAATGAGAATCACAGGTGAAGGTAAAGGCAAAGTGTGCATTTCGCCATAAGTCTGCTAAAGCTTGAGAGCCACTACCCCAGGAGTCATGATGGGACTTATGAGGCACTCCTGGAAGGGGCCACAGAGGTTTGCTTGGAGACCATTGTAACTTTGGGCATCTCAACATCCCTGAGCCTCCTTTACCTTGTTCATTGGCTGTCAAGCTTTTTTAAATCAAAAGGGTTCATTCTTTTTAAAATTGTTATAATGCAATATTTCAGAACAAAAATTATATAGAATAAAGTAAACACTTATCTACCACCATGTTACAAAATAAAATAGATACAATTCAAACCTCTTAGGTACTCATCCCCAACCCTATTTCTCTGAGAGAGAAAATCTCTACCTGAAATTCATATTTATCATTTGTATCCATGTTTTTATGCTTTAACTACATTTCAAAATAATACATCTTTTTTTGTTTGTGTGATTTTGTTTTTTGTTTTGTTTTGTTTTGTTTTGAGACAGAGTCTCACTCTGTCACCCAGGCTGGAGTGCAGTGGTGTGATCTCAGCTCACCGCAACCCCCACCTCTCAAGTTCAAGTGATTCTCCTGCCTCACCCTCCCGAGTAGCTGGGATTACAGGTGTGGGCCACTATGCCCGGCTAATTTTTGTATTTTTAGTAGAGTGGGGGTTTCACTATGTTGGCCAGACTGGTCTCAAACTCCTGATCTCAGGTGATCTGCCTGCCTTGGCCTCCTAAAGTGCTGGGATTACAGGCATGAGCCACCGTACCTGGTTGATGTTTTTAATATTTTAAATTTCCAATAAGTGATATATTTATACATCCATTTTTAAAAATATTATCTATTTGAAATTTATTTGTGTGTGTATATATATATATGAGGTTCTAATTTGTTGATTTTCTCTCTGCTATACAGTATTTTATTTCATTAAATAACTGAATACAACTTATCTATTAGCCTTTTGATGGACATTTAGATTATTTCCAATATTTCTGTTTTAAAAAATTTTAAGAATATTCTTTTATATACCTTTGCATACTTGTATACATTCCTAGGAGGAAACTCTTACATCAAAACAAATATTGTATAAAATGGTACAAAATAAAGTGAATACAAGTACAGATTCTCTAAAGTTGAACTAAAGGGCTCAATTTTTCACACACCCATCCCTAACCTCTCACAGCACATTGGCTTGACTGAACTCTAAGGTTCTTTTTATTCTCTTACATGTGTTTCTAAACTGGTTGTAGGTATGGGGTTATGGTATTGCCTCCCCAGTTCAACACCAGAGGACTTAAAAGAAGTTCTTTACAGCGGTGAGACTACAGAGAACTTAATTCACTGAATGTCTTTTTACTTTGTTATCTCTTGAGCTAAGCCCAATGCAGTAACATACTGGGCCCCATGGGAATGGGTATGCAGTGTTGCACTACAATTTCTTGGGCCCCCCAAGGAGGCTCACCCAGAAGAAGGAGTGCTTCCTCTGTTAGTTGCTTAGAGGGAACAAGTAGGGGGATGATTGGTCTCCTTTATTCAGTTTAAAGTTAGGAGAGAATACAGTAGTCCCCCTTTATCTGTACTTTCACTTCCCATGGTTTCACTTACCCACAGTCAACTGTGGTTGGAAAATAAGTGAGTATAGTACAATAAGATATTTTGAGAGACCACATTCACATAACTTTGATGACAGTATACTGCTTATAGTTGTTCTATTTTGTTATGTGCTTGTTAATCTCCTACTGTGCCTAATTTTAAATTAAACCTTATTATAGGTATGCATATATAGAAAAAACATAGTATATGTAGGGTTTGGTACTATCCAAGGTTTCAAGCACCCACTGGGAATATTGGAACATATCTCCTGTGGATAAGAAGGGACTACTGTAATCTTTTCCCACCAGGAAACTTGATGTCTTGGGAGCCCCAGAACCCTGGATTGGAATTTGTGCCAGTTAAATAAGCCCTAAACATTCAACTGACACTGGAATTCCAAGATGAAAATTCAAGCAAAAAAAGGAGAGGAGAAAAATTTGTCCTGTTTCCAAAGATGGCACTCCCAACACAGGTGTCATGAAGATGAACAGGCGGGAATGTGTAGATAACACAGATCAACCTCATTATGCTCACTGCAAAACATGCTCTAATAGGAGTGGATCTGCAGTCTGCTTCTGAACATGAAGGTTAGTGCAGTCTGCCTACATACAGACTAGCAGCCAACCCCCCAGAGTGATATGCAGGACTGCAGGCAGCCACCTGCCTGAGGTTATACCATCTTCTTCTGTTCAAATCAAAAGGAAAACAAACACAAATATTATAGGAAAGATATCCTCTTAAGAAAGATGTCTTGGTAAGGTACACTTTGGTATAAATTTGTTTTCTCAGATTTTTTGTGGAGGTGAATGAGGACATTTTCATTCAGTGAGGTACCTGGTAGAAGGTTTGGGTTGCAGGGGAGATGCATCAGACCACTGTAGCTGAGTTAGGAGTCCAGTTGGCCAGGGATAAGAGAGACTAAAGGTTCATGGGAGAACACTAAGAGGAAATCCATGGTTGGCTTTGTCTCAACCTCAAAGGACAGAACAGTGTGATAAACAGAGGAGCTGGGACTGTGGTGTGACGGTGAATATCACTGGGAGTTGTATGTTTAGACAAAGTGGATCCAGAAAGAATGCCATACCTTTTTGACACTTACTCAGAATAATTATTTCTTTTGCAATATTTCAGATTCCTCCAGTAGCTAATACAGAAGATGTCCAATAAATGTTCATGAGTAACTAGCTGCCTTTAAGAAATGACACAATTTCCTAATATAGCTAAAACCTATTGCTGTAAGGGGAAGCATGGCACATGCCCTGAGGGAAAAAACGTTACAGTAGCAAATTATCACGTTAGGATAATATTCAGGAATGTCTTTTGCATTACTTCACAATATAAATATTTTCTGTATAACTGTTAACACTATAGATATTCCAGGCAGCTAGATTTCCCTATAATAAAGGCAATTCATTTTCTTTTTAATTGCTAGTTTCCCTTCGAAATACTTAAAGGCTTCCTATAACTTTCAGAGTAGACTATCTAGCTAAAAGCCTTTAGCAAGTAAATCCATGTCTGAGCTTGGCAGAGGTGAATGCTATCCAATCAGACTTTTAAGTGTGTAAGTCTCAGGAAAATAATAAATAATGATTTGAGTGTGGGTCAGAAGCAACTGCAGGAAACAACCTATTGGAAGCTATAATTAAATCTATATTTCAAACCATGGTTAATCACTATATCACCACATTAGATGTATGTCCTGATAAAGGTGTGATCATTTTCATTTTTCAGATGACTGCTTGTTCTCTGGGAAAGAAATTTCTAAGAATAATGCATATCTACCTGAATGTTTCCACTGATTTACTTTTGCATTACTGATACGTCAGGAAACAATGATTTTTCTTTTGAAATGTTTTCTCAATAAGGTGTGGTGAGAAAAAAATCAAATTTATAGATGATCATAAAATGTAAAATGGACATCTGGCTTCTGCCAGTATGTAGAAAAGTAGAAAAAATGCTACTCTTATTCTTAAAACCCCAACAATAAAAAATGAGAACTAATCTGTGAAGTCACAGCTTTTCTTGAATCCATCATAGAGCTGTGGTTGCAGGGCAACCAGCCAATTCAGCATCTAAGGAAAGTCAAGATCCTTCAAGGAGACACAGGCTTGGATATTCACTTACCTGGTAGAGGTGCCACATGTTATACAAGCTGGTAAGAATTCAGCTAAAATTTTTAACAGGTCGCTAAAGGCTGAGTGTGTGACAGCACGAGGGGATAGGACCCCTGGGAGCTTCAGGCACAAGGGAAAATCACACCTACTCACAGACTTTTCTCAGGGACTTTGCTGGTGCTCAAGAGAGAGACTGGGGCCAGGAGTAGGCTTCCCTTGTGGTGCCAGCCTTGGGAGGGAAGCAGCAGTCCCACAGGTCTCAGTCTGTTTGTGCTGCTATAACAAAATACCATAACATATATACCAATACATATAACAAAAGACTAGGTGGCTTATAAACAACAGCAGATTATTTCTCACAGTTCTGGAGGCTAGAAAACCCAAGATCAAGGAATTGGCAAATTCAGGGTTTGGTGAGGGTCTATTTCCTGGTTCATAGGTGGCACCTTCTTGCTGTGTCCTCACATGGTGAAAGGGACAAGAGAGCACCCCGGGGACTCCTTTATAAGGGTGCTAATCCCATTCCTGAGGGCAGAGGTGACCTAATCACCACCCCAAGGCCCCACTTCCTAACACCATCGCCTTGGGGATTAAAATTTCAACATATGAATGTGGGGACCATATGCAATTTCAGACCACATTCTGTTTCCTTTTGAAGGGAACAGAATAAACCTTGCAAGAATGAATCCTGGGCCCAGATCTTTAGAGATGCCCTACTACTTGGGGAGGGTCAGGAAACCATGCCCACACCATTAGAGGCCTCCTCCTATGGGTTTGCTGGAACACATAAAACTGCAAACTAAAAAGGGTAAATTTTACTGCATATAAATAATCCTTTACTAAAGAATAAAAGATTCTTTAAAAAATTAAAAAGAATTAGATGAACACTTGGCAAAATTTAAATGAGTTCTATAAATAGTATTATATCAATAATTTTCTGATGTTTATTATTGTACTGTGTTATATAAGAGAATGTGCTTGTTTGTAGCAAAAATACTGATGTATTAGGGGTAAATGGGTATCATATCTGAATTTTACTCTCATGTGTTTCAGAAAAATAACATGACACATACATATATATATATACACGCAAAGTGTTTGATACAGCAAACGTGGTAATATTAACATTTAGAGAATCCGGGTAAAGGATATATAAAAATTCTTTGTATTATCTTTGCAACTTTTTTTGAAAGTCTGAAATTATTTCAAAATAAAAGTTAAACATTATTATATAAAATGAATGAATGAATGAATGTACCAAATGGTTGCAAAAAGATGTCAGCTATCACTGCTGCAGCGGTTAAAGCATATGAGTATACAGGTACTTTGCCTACTCAAAGTTTGGGAGCCCAAAGGCTAAAAGAACATCAGAAGACCTAAAATAACCCAGCCATTCCATTACTGGGTATATACCCAAAGGATTATAAATCATGCTGCTATAAAGACACATGCACACGTATGTTTGTTGCGGCACTATTCGCAATAGCAAAGACTTGGAACCTACCCAAATGTCCACCAATGACAGACTGGATTAAGAAATGTGTCACATATACACCATGGAATACTATGCAGTCATAAAAAAGGATGAGTTCATGTCCTTCGTAGGGACATGGATGCAGCTGGAAACCACCATTCTCAGCAAACTATCACAAGAACAGAAAACTGAACACCGCATGTTCTCACTCATAGGTGGGAACTGAACAGTGAGATCACTTGGACACAGGGAGGGGAGCATCACACACCAGGGCCTGTTGTGAGGTGGGGGGAGGGAGGAGGGATAGCATTAGGAGATATACCTAATGTAAATGACGAGTTAATGGGTGCAGCACACCAACACGGCACATGTATACCTATGTAACAAACCTGCACATTGTGCACATGTACCCTAGAACATAAAGTATAATAAAATAAATAAATAAATAAATAAATAAATAAATAAAATAATCATTAAAAAAAGACCTAAAACAAAGCTACAGGTGTGGATTTCTCCTTATGCAGAAACAGCTTCTGCTCTTTGAATTCAGGAAGCTTCTACTGTTACCAGAAGCCTCTATATTTCCCTAGGATTTACATTCATTCCAATTTCAGTTCAATTTTTTTGAATTTCTGGGGTACATGTGCAGAACATGGTTTGTTACCTAGGTATGCATGTGTCATGGTGGTTAGCTGAACCCATCAACCCATCATCTACATTAGACATTTCTCCTAATGCTATCCTTCCCCTAGCCCCCTACCCCCTGACAGGCCTTGGTGTGTGATGTTCCCCTCCCTGTGTCCATGTGTTCTTATTTTTCAACTCCCAGTTTTGAGTGAGAACATGCAGTGTTCAGTTTCCTGTTCTTGTGTTAGTTTGCTAAGAATCATGGTTTCCAGTTTCATCCACGTCCCTGCAAAGGACAAGAACTCATCCTTTTTTATGGCTGTATAGTATTCCATGGCATATATTGCCACATTTTCTTTATCCAGTCTATCATTAATGGGCATCTGATTGGTTCCAAGCCTTTGCTATTGTGAACAGTGCCACAATAAACATGCGGGTGCATGTGTCTTTATAGCATGATTTATAATCCCTTGGGTATATACCCAGTAATGGGATTGCTGGGTCAAATGGTATTTCTGGTTCTAGATCCTTGAGGAATCACCACACTGTCTTCCACATGGTTGAATTAATTCACACTCCCACCAACAGCGCAAAAGCATTCTTATTTCTCCACATCCTCTCCAGCATCTGTTGTTTTCTGACTTTTTAATGATTGCCATTCTAACTGATATGAAATGGTATCTCATTGTGGTTTTGATTTGCATTTCTCTAATGACAGTGATGATGAGCTTTTTTCACATGTTTGCTGACTGCATAAATGTCTTCTTTTGAGAAGTGTTTGTTCATATCCTTTGCCCACTTTTTGATGGGGTTGTTTTTTTCTTATAAATTTGTTTAAGTTCTTTGTAGATTCTTGATATTAGCCCCTTTGTCAGATGGATAGATCACATAAATTTTCTCCCATTCTGTAGGTTGCCTCTTCACTCTGATGATAGTTTCTTTTGCTGTGCAGAAGCACTTTAGTTTAATTACATCCCATTTGTCAATTTTGGCTTTTGCTGCCATTGCTTTTGGCGTTTTTGTCATGAAGTCTTTGCCCATGCCTATGTCCTGAATGGTATTGCCTAGGTTTTCTTCTTTTTTTTATGGTTTTAGGTCTTACTTAAGTCTTTAATCCATCTTGAGATAATTTCTGTATAAAGTGTAAGGAAAGGGTCCTGTTTCAGTTTTCTGCATATGGCTAGCCAGTTTTCCCAACACCATTTATTAAATAGGAAATCCTTTCCTCATTGCTTGTTTTTGTCAGGTATGTCAAAGACCAGGTGGTTGTGGATGTACAGTGTTATTTCTGAGGCTTCTTTCTGTTCTGTTCCATTGGTCAATATACCTGTTTTGGTACCAGTACCATGCTGTTTGGGTTACTGTAGCCTCATAGTATAGTTTGAAGTCAGGTAGCATAATCCCTCCAGCTTTGTTCTTTTTGCTTAAGATTGTCTTGGCTGTGTGGGCTCTTTTTTGATTCCATATGAAATTTAAAGTAGATTTTTCTAAATCTTTCAAGAAAGTCAATGGTAGCTTGATGGGGATCGCATTGAATCTATAAATTACTTCGGACAGTATGACCATTTTCACAATATTGATTCTTTCTATCCATGAGCATGGAGTGCTTTTCCATTTGTTNTTCCATTTGTTTGTGTCCTCTCTTATTTCATTGAGCAGTGGTTTGTAGTTCTCCTTGAAGAGGTCCTTCACATCCCTTGTAAGTTGTATTCCTAGGTATTTTATTCTCTTTGTAGCAATTGTGAATGGCAGTTCACTCATGATTTGGCTCTCTGTCTGTTATTGGTGTATAAGAATGCTTGTGATTTTTGCACATTGATTTTGTATCCTGAGACTTTGCTGAAGTTGCTTATCAGCTTAAGGAGCTTTGGGGCTGAGATGATGGGGTTTCCTAAATATACAATCATGTCATCTGCAGAGACAATTTGATTTCCTCTCTTCCTGTTTGAATAACCTTTATTTCTTTCTCTTGCCTGACTGCCTTAGCCAGAACTTCCAACACTATGTTGAATAGGAGTGGTGAGAGATGGCATCCTTATCTTGTGCCAGATTTCAAAGGGAATGCTTCCAGTTTTTGCCCATTCAGTATAATACTGGCTGTGGGTTTGTCATAAACAGCTTTTATTATTTTGAGATCTGCTCCATTGATACCTAGTTCATTGAGAGTTTTTAGCATGTAGGGATGTTGAATTTTGTCAAAGGCCTTTTCTGCATCTATTGAGATAATCATGTAGTTTTTGTCATTGGTTCTGTTTAGGTGATGGATTATGTTGATTTATGTAGGTTGAACCAGCCTTGCATCCCAGGGATGAAGCTGACTTGATCATGGTGGTTAAGCTTTTTGATGTGCTGCTGGATTCAGTTTGCCAGTATTTTACTGAGAATTTTCACATTGATGTTCATCAGGAATACTGGCCTGAAATTTTCTCTTTTTGTTGTGTCTCTGCCAGGTTTTGATATCAGGATGATGCTGGTCTCATAAAATGAGTTAGGGAGGAGTCCCTCTTTTTCTGTTGTTTGGAATAGTTTCAGAAGAAATGGTACCAGCTCCTCTTTGTACCGCTGTTAGAATTTGGCTGTGAATCCATCAGGTCTTGGGCTTTTTTTGCTTGGTAGGCTTTTAATTACTGCCTCAATTTCAGAACTTGTTTCAGTCTGTTCAAGGATTTAACTTCTTCCTGGTTTAGAATTGGAAGGGTGTATGTGTCCAGGAACTTATCCATTTCTTCTAGGTTTTCTAGTTTATTTGCATAGAGGTATTTATAGTATTCTCTGATGGTAGTCTGTATTTCTGTGGGATCGATGGTGATATCCCCTTTATCACTTTTTATTGCATCTATTTGATTCTTTTCTCTTTTCTTCTTTATTAGTGCAGCTAGTGGTCTATCTATTTTGTTGACCTTTTCAAGCAACTCCTGGATTCATTGATTTTTTGAAGAGTTTTTTATGTCTCTATCTCCTTCAGTTCTGCTCTGATCTTAGTTGTTTGTTGTCTTCTATTAGCTTTTGAATGTGTTTGCTCTTGTTTCTCTAGTTCTTTGATTGTGATGTTAGGGTGTTGAGTTTAGATCTTTCCCACTTTCTCTTGTGGGCATTTAGTGCTATAAATTTCCCTCTAAACACTGCTTTAGCTCTGCCTCAGAGATTCTGGTACCTTGTATCTTTGTTCTCCTTGGTTTCAAAGAACTTATTTATCTCTGCCTTAATTTCGTTATTTACCCAGTAGTCATTCAGGAGCAGGTTGTTCAGTTTCCACGTAGTTGTGCAGTTGTGAGTGAGTTTCTTATCCTGAGTTCTAATTTGATTTCACTGTGGCCTGATAGACTGTTTGTTATGATTTCCATTCTTTTGCATTTGCTGAGGAGTGTTTTATTTCCAGTTGTGTGCTCAATTTTAGAATAAGTGTGATGTAATATTGAGAAGAATGTATACTCTATTGATTTGGGGTGGAAGGTTCTGTAGGTGTCTATTAGGTCCAGTTGGTCCAGAGCTGAGTTCAAGTCCAAAATATCCTTGTTAATTTTTTGTCTCGTTAATCTGTCTAATATTGATAGTGTGGTGTTAAAGTCTCCCACTATTATTGTGTGGGAGTCTAAGTCTCTTTGTAGGTCTCTAAGAAGTTGCTTTATAAATCTGGGTGCTCCTGTATTGGGTGGCTATATGTTTAGGATAGTGAGCTCTTCATGTTGCATTAATCCCTTTACCATTACGTAATGCCCTTCTTTGTCTTTTTTTATCTTTGTTGATTTAAAGTCTGTTTTGTCAGAGACTAGGATTGCAACCCTTTTTTTTTTTTTTTTTTTTTTTTTTTGCTTTCCATTTGCTTGGTAAATATCCCTCCATCCCTTTATTTTGATCCTATGTGTGTCCTTGTACATGAGATGGGTCTGCTGAATACAGCACACTGATGGGTCTTNTATAAATCTGGGTGCTCCTGTATTGGGTGGCTATATGTTTAGGATAGTGAGCTCTTCATGTTGCATTAATCCCTTTACCATTACGTAATGCCCTTCTTTGTCTTTTTTTATCTTTGTTGATTTAAAGTCTGTTTTGTCAGAGACTAGGATTGCAACCCTTTTTTTTTTTTTTTTTTTTTTTTTTTTTTTTTTGTTTTAAATTTTTTTTTGTAAGAGCCTGGGTTTGACCCCTTTTTTTTTTTTTTTTTTTTTTGCTTTCCATTTGCTTGGTAAATATCCCTCCATCCCTTTATTTTGATCCTATGTGTGTCCTTGTACATGAGATGGGTCTGCTGAATACAGCACACTGATGGGTCTTCACTCGTTATCCAATTTGTCAGTCTGTGTCTTTTAATCGGGGCATTTAGCCCATTTACAGTTAAGGTTAATATTATTATGTGTGAATTTGATCCTGTCATTATGATGTTAGCTGGTTATTTTGCTCATTAGTTGATGCAATTTCTTCAGTGTCAATGGTCTTTAGAATTTGGTATGTTTTTGCATTGGCTAGTGCTGGTTGTTCCTTTCATGTTTAGTGCTTCCTTCAGGAGCTCTTGTAAAGCAGACCCAGTGGTGACAAAATCTTTCGGCATTTGCTTGTCTATAAAGGATTTTATTTCTTCTTCATTTATGAAGCTTAGTTTGACTGGATAAGAAATTCTGGACATGAAATTCTTTTAAGAATGTTGATTATTGGCTCCCACTCTCTTCTGGCTTGTAGGGTTTCTGCAGAGAAATCTGCTGTTAGTCTGATGTGCTTCACTTTGCGGATAACCTGACCTTTCTCTCTGGCTGCCCTTAACATTTTTTCCTTCATTTCAACCTTGGCCAATCTATTATGTGCCTTGAGGTTGCTCTTCTCAAGGAGTACCTTTGTGGTGGTCCCTGTAATTTCTGAATTTGAATGTTGGCCTGTCTTGCTAGGTTGGGGAAGTTCTCCTGGATAACATCCTGAAGACTGTTTTCCAGCTTGGTTCCATNGGAGCTCTTGTAAAGCAGACCCAGTGGTGACAAAATCTTTCGGCATTTGCTTGTCTATAAAGGATTTTATTTCTTCTTCATTTATGAAGCTTAGTTTGACTGGATAAGAAATTCTGGACATGAAATTCTTTTAAGAATGTTGATTATTGGCTCCCACTCTCTTCTGGCTTGTAGGGTTTCTGCAGAGAAATCTGCTGTTAGTCTGATGTGCTTCACTTTGCGGATAACCTGACCTTTCTCTCTGGCTGCCCTTAACATTTTTTCCTTCATTTCAACCTTGGCCAATCTATTATGTGCCTTGAGGTTGCTCTTCTCAAGGAGTACCTTTGTGGTGGTCCCTGTAATTTCTGAATTTGAATGTTGGCCTGTCTTGCTAGGTTGGGGAAGTTCTCCTGGATAACATCCTGAAGACTGTTTTCCAGCTTGGTTCCATTCTCAATGTCACTTTCAGGTACATCAATCAAATGTAGGTTTGGTCTTTCCACATAGTCCCATATTTCTTGAAGGCTTTGTTCATTCCTTTTCATTCTTTTTTCTCTAATCTTGTCTTCATGCTTTATTTCATTAAATTTATCTTCAATCTCTGATATCCTTTCTTCCACTTGATTGATTTGGCTATTGATACTTGTGTATGCTTCACGAAGTTCTCGTGCTGTGTTTTTCATCTCCATCAGGTCATTTATGTTCTTCTCTAAACTAGTTATTCTAGTTAGCAATTCCTCTAACCTTTTTTCAAGGTATTTAGCTTTCTTGCATTGGGTTACAACACGCTCCTTTAGCACAGAGGAGTTTGTTATTTCACCTTCTGAAGCCTACTTCTGTCAATTCATTAAATTCATTCTCCATCCAGTTTTGTTGCCTTGCTGGCGAGGAGTTGTGATCCTTTGGAGGAGAAGAGACGTTCTGGTTTTTGAAATTGTCAGCATTTTCGTGCTGGTTTTTCCTCATCTTCATGGATTTATCTACCTTTGTTCTTTGATGTTGGTGACCTTCAGATGGGGTTTCTGAGTGGACATCCTTTATGTTGATGTTGATGCTTTCTTTTCTGTTTGTTAGTTTTCCTTCTAACAGTCTGGCCCCTCTGCTGCAGGTCTGCTGGAGTTTGCTGGAGGATCAATCCAGATCCTGTTTGCCTGGGCATCACCAGTGGAGGCTGCAGAACAGCAAAGACTGCTGCCTGTTCAATCCTCTGGAAGCTTCATCCCAGAGGGGTACCCACCAGATGCCAGCCAGAGCTCTCCTGTATGAGGTGTCTGTTGGCCCCCGCTGGGAGGCCTCTCTGAGTCAGGAGACACAGGGGTCAGGGATCCACTTGAGGAGGCAGTCTGACCCTTGCAGAGCTTGAACGCTGGACTGGGAGATGCACTGCTCTCTTCAGAGCCAGCAGGCAGGGACGTTTAAGTCTGCTGAAGCTGCACCTACAGCCTCCCCTTCCCCCAGATGCTCTGTCTGAGGGAGATGGGGGTTTTATCTATAAGCCCCTTGCTGGGGCTGCTGCCTTTTTTCAGATATGCCCTGCCCAGAGAGGAGGAATCTAGAGAGGCAGTCAGGTTACAGCAGCGTTGCTGAGCTGCGGAGGATTCCGCCCAGTTGGGACTTCTCCCCAACTTTCTTTACATTGTGAGGGGAAAACTGCCTACTCAAGCCTCAGTAATGGTGGACCCCTCTCCTTGCACCAAGTTTGAGCATCCCAGGTCAACTTCAGACTGCTGTGCTGGCAGTGAGAATTTCAAGCCAGTGGATCTTAGCTTGCTGAGCTTCATGGGGGTGGGATCCGCTAAAGTAGACTACTTGGCTCCCTAGCGTTAGCTCCCTTTCCAGGGGAGTGAACAGTTCTGTCTCGCTGATGTTCCAGGTGCCACTGGGGTATTAAAAAAAAAAGTCCTGCAGCTAGCTCGGTGTCTGCCCAAAGGACCTCCCAGTATTGTGCTTGAAACCCGGGACCCTGTTGGCGTAGACACCCAAGGGACTCTCCTGGTCTATGGGCTGTAAAAACTGTGGGAAAAGCATAGTATCTGGACCAGAGTCCACCATTCCTCATGGCACAGTCCCTCATGGCTTCCCTTGGCTAGGGAAGGGAGTTCCCCGACCCCTTGTGCTTCCTGGGTGAGGCAATGCCCCACCCTACTTCAGCTCACCCTCTGTGTGTTGCCCCCACTGTCTAACCAGTCGCAGTGAGATGAGCCAGGTACCTCAGTTGGAAATGCAGAAATCACCAGCCTTCTGCACTGATCTCACTGGGAGCTGCAGACCAAAGCTGTTCTTATTTGGCCATCTTGCCAGCCTCCAATCCTGTATAAGCTTTCTATAAATTTGATTTTATAATATGGGAAACTAATGATATTCTGCACTTTGATATTCTTACTTTTCATAAGGTTTATTTAACTGGTTCTTAAATTCATTTGAAAATGTGTCGAAAGCTGTATTTTCTGCTGCAATTGCTGAGGTTGGTCGTGACAATAAGGAAATTCAGGATGCTACAGCTATGTGGGGTCAGTTCAATCTTTTAAACCAGCAGAATTGTCCACTTGGACACAGCCAGTTTATAGGTCTGATGCTGGTTATCTACCCCCAGACTGTGAATTCTATCTACACAGGGATGATATAAATGCTAATGGAGAAGTAGGTCACCAGGGCTGGACAGCAAAAAAAGGAATATTTTCCCTTCCTGTATGAGTTCATGACTTTTCAACATTCCTCTGTCATCTCAGGTAATAACAGAGGTAATTATTTATAGCACACTAGTTCTTTCTAAGAAGAGATAGGTATTTCACGTTTACGAAACTATACTAGGAGGATCACTCTTAAGGAAAAAAATAAATGAGCTGTTCTTGGATTTCAGCACTCACTCATTGCCTCAGACTGAAATGTGGAAGGTGAGAGGAAAAAACAGCTATGGGCTGGGCATGGTGGCTTAGGCCTGTAATCCCAGCACTTTGGGAGGTTGAGGTGGGAGAATCGCTTGAGGCCAGGAGCTCGAGACCAGCCTGGCCAACATGGCGAAACCCTGTCTCTACTAAAAATACCAAAAATTAGCCAGGTGTGGTGGCGTGCTCCTGTAGTCCCAGCTACTCGGGAGGCTGAGGCAGGAGAATCGCTTGAACTCAGGAGATGGAGTTCTGCAGTGAGCTGAGATCACGTCACTGCACTCCAGCCTGGGCAACAGAGTGAGACTCCGTCTTAAAAAAAACAAACAAACCAGCTATGGTACCCGAATAGGATTTTGGCCCAAACCCAGGCTTAATTCAGTGAAAACATTTTACCTTTTAATCTTTCTTCTTTGTACTCTTTTCATTTTACTATGAAGTTGCTTTCTTCCTTATTATTTTCCAACTTTTGCAAAAAGAAAAATGGCTAAGGCCAATAATATGGCCAGTATTTCCAGCTCAAACAGAAGCTTGGGTTTCTCCTCCATTAAGATTTGCAATCCTGTCTGATAAATCACAGAGACCTGGTTACACATTACAAACAAATGAAACTTCTGGCTAACCATCAGTTATAGGTCAATTGGAACGTGCTTGGTTGAGATCACTTGCTGTAAAAGCTCTGAGAAGAGGAAGAATTTTACTTTTGTACAAAATTTTATTTGCTGGAATGCAATCATGCAACCATATTAAAAGTTTAAACCCATCACCACTACTTTTCATGACCCCAAAACAATTTTACCATTCTTTCCTCTACTTCTCTTCTAGTTTGCCTGTCCTCCTTTCTAATTACAGTATTGCTAATTAGGAACCAGGGGAACTGTACATTTTGAAAGTGGGGAGTGAAAGCCTTCTGCTAGGTCAAATAAAAAAGCCAGGATTAAGATATTGACTTAGTGGGTTAATTATAATTAACAAGATGCAGTGACCTACAGGTCAACAAGTATTTGACCTGGAATCCAGGAACTACCTTTGTGTTGAAAGGGATCATTTTCTGCTTTGTGAGTACAGCTAATTCACTTGAGAAGGAAAATGTACTTCTCATTACCCTTTGTAGTACATAAAATGGTACATATTGACAGAAGGAGCTTATCCAGAGACCCCCTAGAGCAACCCAATGGTCTGCCATTTGTGTATTGACCTCCTTCTCCCTGAAGTTCTGATCCTAATTCTCCTACTGTAACCAGCAACTGCCACTTATTGTGTGCCTATGTGCAAAGAATTGAGCTAATATACTCATTTAATTTTTGTGAAAACTCTGGGAGCAAGTATATAAATGATAAAACCAAGGCTTCACTAATACGTTCACTCAAATGCAAAGCTGACCGTCCCTCCGAACAAAGGCTTTGCTGGTTTTCATTCCCTAATACTACCTTGGTGTAGAGTAGAAGTCAGGCAGTTTCCCCTTCTCTAACTTGATAATCGACAGCTTCCAGTTTCTTAAAATCCTTTTCTTTTGTGGAATTCAATCCCTCTAACTCAATGTCCCATTTAGATATGTTAACATTCTCTAATGGGGACTAAGACAGCCTAATGCTTGTTCAATAAAGCACCCTATTTGGTCGGGAACAGAATCAATGAGTAAGTTACTTGTTATCAGGCAAGTCATTTGTTGGAGTGTAGCCCTGGCTTATTTGGTACCTGGCCAGAATACAATCCTGATGGGCTTAATAAAACAAAAACATGGCTTCATTATATTTGATTTTCATTCCAATGGTGATCTAGTTTCATTGTGTCTGGTGAAAGGCAGATAAATAGTTGACTTTTGACAGACTCAGGGAGTCTGTTCCTAAAAACAGTTTAAAACCCGTACCATTTGTACCTCTTCCCCTCTCTCCACGGCCTTCAATGCAGGGCTTTTGTTAATAACCTAAGCACTGTCAGCCATGTATAGCAAGGGTTTTCAGAAAAGTTCCCATGGAAATGTCCATGTGCTGGATCAAGATGCTGCTGACATTAATACTGATGGCTGTATCTGTTTTTTATTGCTGTTGTAATGAATTGCCATGAGTTTAGTGGTATTCTCTTACAGTTCTAGAAGTCAGAAGTCTGAAATCAGTTTCTCTGGGCTACAGTCAAGGTGTCAACAGGGCTGGTTTCCTCTAGAGGCTGTAAGGAGATATCTATTTCCTTAATTTTTTCAGCTTTTGGTGGCCACCTGTATTCAACTGTTTTCCTCCATCTTCCCACACTACAGTCTGTTTCCATCATCACATTGCATCTTTCATAGTCTCTTCTCCTTCTGTCTCCCTTTTATAAAGGACACTAAGGCCTTATATTCAAGGCCCACCCAGATAATCCAGGATAATCTCCCCATCTCAAGATTCCTTCTGCCATTTAAGGTAATATGTATTAATTCCAGGGATTCAGATGTAGACATCTTTGAGAACTATTATTCAGCTTACCATGGTGGCTTTTGCTCTATTTATGTAAAAAAGTAAGATAATAATTATATTGTCTGTAATTTACCTTAATATACTTCCATTTAGATCATATCATGAATATGTATATGTGCAAGTTTGAATTTGAATTTGAATTCTAGGGATGCTAAGTTAACACTTGAAATAGCATATTCAGTAGTCCGCACTTCTCAGGCATGTGCTTCAACTATTGCTATCTGGATTTGCTCCAGAGGGATAATTAAAACAATCTATCTTTGATGAAATAAGGAGTGTTTAAGACATGTGGTAGCTAGAAATGTTGTATAGGCACCTTACCCCCTGCATAAATTGGGCATAAGAGTGAGGTCCACTCAACAGCCAAATAGAGCACCTAATTCTTGAGCTCCATTCAGAACAAGTGCTTCCTACTCTCATCCCATCAAAATGAAGAATCCCTTCACCTGATGTGACTAAAAGGTTAGTTGGTCCTGTCATGAGAATATTTTTGCATTTCCCTCAGAGTGTTCATTTCATGCAAAGTGCCTTAAAATATATAGAATTGGAACTCTGGCCAATCTTTTAGTAAAAGGGTTTATGCCTGTTTATAATAAATAGCTGAACACAAGGTAGAATTCCGTCTGAAATTTGTTTTAATTGAAACTTGCCATCTGATAGCAAAGTTGTCCAGGAGGAAGCAGGTACTCCTACTGAATTCTATTCTTCAGAGGCCATTCTTCTGACAGTCATCAAACAGAATCTAATAAATAATAAATATCCAAATTGGCTTAGCTCAGCTCTCAATACTTACAGTCAAATGTTCTCCATTTGGAGATTGTTTCCTGCAATCATTTTCTTAAACTTTTAGCTCTTGCTTCCATTTTTTCTGTTTATAACCACTAGCAAATGATAAAGTGACTGGACAAGTAGCAAATGAATATTTGCCAATAATCTCAGCAACAGTCAAGCCACTTAACTATGTTGATTGCTTCAAGGATACATGCTTACAATTTTGATTTTCTATCCAATTCACAGAATTTAGTCCTGTTTTCTGACAATAAAATTGTTCTTAGTTTAAGTCCTAGAGTTAAATACATGAATAAGTCAGTGCAAAGGGTGCCATGGCTTTGAGGAGCTTTTCCAGTTGAACTCAGTTGCATACATTAACTTGTCCTGCCCTCCTGTCTAAACAGCTGTCTGTAAAACCTGCCAAATCTCATCAATGCCTCACATGGCATTTGAATATACTCACACCACAAGTGATAAATAGAGAGAGACAGGGTTGGCTTTATGACAGTTGACTCTGCTAGAGACAAGGATGTCTGGAATGCTCTCTTTGCTGGCCATCTGCACAATGCAGTGTCCTTGTCCTCCTGAGTGTTTAGTGGTTTGTGTGTTCAGATGTCAGTTTGCCTTTAGCTACTCTGATGCCTCTGTTGGTGCTTCCTGTATCCTCAAGGTAGGTTTCTGCCAGGGTCCCTTACTTTTACCTTCATGTTATCATTAGCAATCTTGTCCACTTCTATGACTTTAATGGTGACCCTAGAGGGCTAATCTCCAATTCTCTAGTTCCCAGTGTCAGCCCTGTCTCTTAGATCCAGGCATAACTTCATATCTACTTTCTACAGTTTTCCATACGCTAGCCACTTCAGAACCAGATCCATCAAATGCAGCTCAGCCACATCTGCTTTTCACTCTTGGCTTTCCCCTCTCCACTCACCCCTTAGGCTCAGGATTCTTTTTGTGTTCTGACCTCTGTGCTTCCTGAACACTCTCATCCAGTCTGTGGACAAGTCCCAGCCTCCCAAACACATCCAAGAAGTCTTCTCTGATCTGCCCTCACCCCAGCCAAGACTGGTATCTTCCATATCAACCCACAACTTTCTTAGAGCATATGTCTCATAACAGGCTTGGATGCTCACATCCTATCTGTCCTACTTATCATAAACTCCCAAAGTGGAGGCATTTCTCCTTATTTCTACATTCTGAATGCTTATTTCAGGGCCCTGTATATTGTTCTGAGCTAGAAAGAATGGATGTGGAGGTTGGCCATCTTTTTGGTAGAAGTTGCCTAGAAATTATGCATCCTAAATTTTGTCTTGTTTAGCCTGGGTTCCTCTCAGGTTGATAGAAAGCAAATTTCATGACAAATTTTTGGAGTTCAATATGGAAAAGAAATAATAAAATAGGGATACATGGAAAAATGCCATCCAAGAATTCATTATGTGGTTCAATTGAAAGAAGTGTTTACAACCAGATTCTCTGGGCCTGGAATCTGGAGCTGAGTCTAGGGCCATTTGATTAAAAACTTCTGTGGCACTGTCCTCTGAGACAGTTAAATAAAGCAGATAAAGGAGTTACCACAAGTTTGAAAAATACTACACTTCATTTAGGCAGCATTTTGCTGACTGCATAGGCCACTTCAGCAGAGCTGCCAGTATGCAAAGCCAGCCAGAACTGCTGACCTGTGTGGCCACAGCTGCTACAACAGCAGCAGGAATGGGGCTTCCAAGCAAAGCATTCAATCCCTCTGTATACTTTTCTGAATGAAAGGATTCCATAAAATGTTGCATGCTTTCCAAATTACTCTTCTCTTTTCCATCTATCAGTTCATTAACAGACAAGAGTAGACCCAGAAGCAGTGAAAGGCCAAAGCACTCTTTGTGCTGATTAATACTTGAGTAGGCTAAACAATGGCCCCTAGATATCCAGGTCCCCATCCCCAGAACCTATGAACTCTACTATCCACAGAAAAAGTTAAGGATTGTGGCATGGGTAGATTATCCTGGATTATCCATGTGAGCCTTAAATGTAACCACAAGTATTCTAAGAGCAAGGCAGAGGGAGATTTGACAGACAGGAGAGAAGAAGGCCATGCAACAGAAAATAGGGTGAAGCAGAGTCAGACAGAAAAGATGGAAACCATTGACTTTGAAGATGGAAGAAGGAGCCACGAGCCAAGGAATATGAGGAATGTGTCGATAGAAGGTGGAAAAAACTAGGAAATGAATTCTCCCCTAGCAGCGTTTGCATGGCCAGGTGCCCTTCAGAATGTTGTAGAATGCATTCTCATGTTTGGTGGGAGGGGATCTGAAGAAGCCCTTTCTTACTTGAAAAATCAAGCACATCCCATTTGTCAATTTTGGCTTTTGTTGCCGTTGCTTTTGGTGTTTTAGACATGAAGTCCTTGCCCATGCCTATGTCCTGAATGGTATTACCTAGGTTTTCTTCTAGGGTTTTTATGGTATTAGGTCTAACATTCAAGTCTCTAATCCATCTTGAATTAATTTTCATATAAGGAGTAAGGAAAGGATCCAGTTTCAGCTTTCTACTTATGGCTAACCAATTTTCCCAGCACCATTTATTAAATAGGGAATCCTTTCCCCATTTCTTGTTTTTGTCAGGTTTGTCAAAGATCAGATGGCTGTAGATGTGTGGTATTATTTCTGAGGACTCTGTTCTATTCCATTGGTCTATATCTCTGTTTTGGTACCAGTACCATGCTGTTTTGGTTACTGTAGCCTTGTAGTATAGTTTGAAGTCAGNTCA
>NW_016811421.1:1271109-1323971 GCF_001698545.2 Rhinopithecus bieti | reverse complement strand
AGAAAACCAAACACCGCATGTTCTCACTCATAGGTGGGAACTGAACAATGAGATCACCTGGACTCGGGAAGGGGAACATCACACACCAGGGCCTATTATGGGGAGGGGGGAGGGGAGAAGGGAGAGGGATTGCATTGGGAGTTATACCTGATGTAAATGACGAGTTGATGGGTGCTGACGAGTTGATGGGTGCAGCACACCAACATGGCACAAGTATACATATGTAACAAACCTGCACGTTATGCACATGTACCCTAGAACTTAAAGTATAATAATAAAAAAAAAAAAGTTAAAAAGAAAAGAAAAATCAAGCACATGCCTAGCAACTCCTTCCTCTTTGGCATTATGGATTTTTTGTCTGCTGGATTGTTTCCAGCAGCATAAACATACGATAATATCTCACAGCTTAAAAAAAAAAAAAAAAAGCCTTCCTTAATCGCACATGTTACTTCCTCTATAATTCCTTTTCTATACTTCTTTCTCACAAGTGTTGCCTGTATACTTTGTCTTCACTTCTTTCTTATCATTTTCTCTTTTTAAAATTTCTTACTTTAAAATCATTTCAAACTTACAGGAAAAAATTCCAAGAATAATACAAATATTTCCCATATTCCCTTTACCCTAATTCATCAATTAACAATTATTTAACAATTTATAGATGGTATTTAAAGTCTTGAGACTGGATGAGGAAGACCCGGGGTCCAGTAATGGGATTTCTTCTCTTCTATGTATACTCTCACTTTCCACATGTCCTCATCCAGTCTCAAGACTTTAAATACCATCTATAAATTGTTAAATAAAATTTATATCTCTTGTCCTGACCTCTCCCCTGAACTCCAGATTTCTATCCCCAAATACCTACTTAGTAGGTCCATTTAAGGATTTAGCTATATGTGCCCAAGTCTGAATTTCTGATTTCTCAACGCCTACCCACCTCCATTCTTCCTATTATATGAAGTCTCCCATTTCAGAAAATGGAAATTTCACCTTTCCAGTTATTCACATCAAAAATCTTAGTTATCCTTGACTTCTCTGTCTATATTATACCCCATATTCAGTCCAGAATGCAACCACCCCTTATCACTTCCACCATCACTACCCTGCCCACACCATCTCCTGTCCGCACTTTGGCAATACATCTCTATCTTTTCTCTTTGTTTGTTTTTGTCCCCTTATAGCCCATTTGTTACATACTGCCAGAACCATCCTTTTAAATCATGATTTATATCAGGTCACTCTGCTGTGCAAAACCCTTCAAGAACTTCTTATATCACAATGCTCACTGCATTCCAAATTGTCACTGATGTTCCTCAAATATGGCAGGCATGGATTCTTATTCCAATCCCTAATTGAGAACCCCCAAAATTTATTCTATCCATTGCCTGAGCTTCTACCCCACTTCTAAACATGCAGGATTCAATGTTAAGAGCCAGGAATGCAGAGTACAGAAGGACAAATAACAATGCTAATAAGGGAGGCTTTTTGAAAAAAATAAGCAAAAGCGTGTAGTGACGGGATTCTCCCAATGGGTAAGGAGTTGCCCAAAGTCTTCCTTTAATTCATGCTTTCAAATCTACCATCAATACAGCTGGCTACTGTGGGAAACTGTTTTGCACATTGACTGAGATTATTAGGATTAGTTCCAGCTCATAATTGTTAAACATCAGAACATTTTGCTTCTTCCTGTCAAGGCTTGTTGCAATGTCATTATCTTACACAATAAGAAGAGATAAAGTATAAATACCTATATTCTATGGCTCAGAAGGAATGGACTTATTTTAGTGTGTGATATATGGGTTCAATCTTACAGTTCCCAATTCCACCTCATATATTAATTACTCTTTGTTCAATACTTTTTTTTCTTTTTTTTTTTTTTTTGAGACAGAGTCCTGCTCTGTCGCCCAGGCTGGAGTGCAGTGGCGTGATGTTGGCTCACTGTAAGCTCCACCTCCCAGGTCCATGCCATTCTCCTGCCTCAGCCTCCCAAGTAGCTGGGACCACAGGCGCCTGCCACCATGCCCAGCTAATTTTTTGTATTTTTAGTAGAGACAGGGTTTCACCATGTTAGCCAGGGTGGTCTTGATCTCCTGACCTTGTGATCCGCCTGCCTCAGCCTCCCAAAGTGCTGGGATTACAGGCGTGAGCCACCGTGCCCGGCCAATACTTTTATCACAAATACAATTCATTGTTCAATTAGCAAACGAGAGACTGCATGTAGTAATTGTCTCATATTTAAAGAAAATTGCTTTGTAAGGTATTTAGAGAATCAAACCAGGGAGATATAGTTCTCACTATGAGCTGAGATGAAAACGTTGACACCAGCTGTATCAGGTACTAAACAAATATCAAGGCAAAACACTAAACAAGACCAACTTATCTTTTATAAAGTAAACGGACAACAGACTCAATCCATAGGTCCTTATTTTCTCCCCCATTGTATGTTTTGATACTTTCTTGCCAAATGGATTTAAGGGAATGTGGATGGAGACTTTATAGAATCTAATCTCCATGCACAGGGGCTTTAGCTGTGATAGTCCCTTCTATCTTCAGCACTTACTACAGTATTTAGCACGTAGATGCTCATTAATATTTGTTGAATAAATGCTCTGGAAGATGGGTAAGATTATAAATACTGAGGAAAACTACAGACAGGACTCATTTTTTTCCTTGGGTAGCTACTGTGTATCCAGGTATAAGTTAGGTGCTCAGGATACACAATAAACAGACATCTACTATCTCACAGTATGGTGGTTAGATAAGAAATGATCACTCATGGTGTGAGAAGTGCTATGATGTGGACTAGGCACAGTGTACCATGGGAGCACAGGCTTCAAGAGACAGGGAAGGCTTCTGGAGGAGAGGCTATCTAATATAAGCCCTGATATATAAGTCAACCCGTTCAAGTGGGGGTGAAAGGGATCTATCCAAGAAGAGGGAACAGCACGTGAACAAGCACGTGGCCCAGGAAACACAGCTTTCACGGGGAAGTTAAAGACTTTTAGTACAATCAGATCAAAGCCGAGGGGATGAGAAGACTTGAGAACAGGTACGTATATCATATGTGTACACTAGTTTTTGAAGCTGATCTCTTTGGCTACATGTTATAAACTGAAAGAACCGTTTCAATGCCTCTTTTGACTTATTTTCTTGATAAATACAGAAAATCTTTTAAAATTATAAAATGGATTTTTTATTATATATTCACACTCACATTTTACTGTGGATGAAGTTTTAGTCTATTAAAAAGTACATTCCAGAATGTTTGTTAATGGCAAATAATAGACAGACACTTCCTTACTGGACTTTGGTAAGGAAGTCAGATAAGGATGAGTGGCACTTTTCTTAAATGTATGTACTAAACCTGGTAATGTGACTTATAATGTCTCAGCATGTAATATTTATAGACTAAGGTGATAGAAAGGATGGATTCCACCATTGTTCTTGCCAAATGTATAACGAAAATATTCATCTAGGGATAGGATTTTTGTTTTATGCTACAGTCCAGATATAAAATACAGTTTTGTATGGTTCGATAGCTTACAATTTAGTGGGTAGATTTGTAATTAGATTTATATACCTAGCATCAATTTTGTCATAATAAAACCTTTTCCATTCCATGTCTCAGCTTTTAGACACAAGCCACTAGATAAAAAATCCTTTCCTAAGAAGTTAAATTTATGTAAACTAGATTTTTGAATGCCATTTGTAATTGCCTGGATGCCTGCAATAGCCTTCTTGGTGCAATCCTGGCCCTGTTGCAGTGTATTCTCAGTCCAAGAGTCACAGTCATTTTTTTTTTTAATTACACATCACTCCTTTATTAGACTAATCAGGAAAAAAGATTTAGTAAAGTTGCGCTCAAATGAACACTGGGCCCATGTGGCAGGGCAGAGCAAATAGAACATGATTCAGAAATCAGTCAGCGAAAGACACAAAACAAGGCAGGGGAGGGATTCTAAACACACGGCAGGAGACGCTCCCACCCCTCAGAGGGCAGGGAGCTTATATACGGTCTGACTTACGCTTTGAAAGAGTGACTGCCCCCAGGAGACAGTTACTCTTTCAAAGAGTAAGTCAAACCATATCATGTTGTTGGTCGAATCCCAGGAAATGGCTCCCCATTTCACTCTGAGGGAAAGCCAAAGACCTAAGAAGGCCTATGTGGCTACAGGCCCACTCCAAATTCAGTGCTGTTACCTCCCTGACCTCATCTGCATCCACACTAGTCTCTTTTCTCCTCTTTGAACATGTCAGCCACCCTCCTGCCTCTATAGGACCTTTGCACAAGCTCTTCCCTCTTCCTGAAATGTTCTTCCCCAAGAAATCCACAAAGCTGCCTCCCTCACCTCCTCCGGTCTCTGCTCAGATATTATCTGCTCATAAGGCCATTCACTAAAACTACATGACACACCTCTATCCCCACCACCCTGCTCTTCTTGATTTGCCATAGCAGTTTTCACCTTCCAACATACTATATAACTTTTTTATTTATTATATTTATTGCTAATAGAAGCAATATCCATAAGTCAGGAATGTTTGTCTCTTTTGCTTATGATACATCCCAGGCACCTAGAAGAGAGCCTGGTGTACTTACATATGTTCAATAAACATTTATTTACTATTTTATTTTAATTTTTTTTAGACAGAGTCTCGATCTGTTGCCCAGGCATGAGAGCAGAGGCATGATCATGACTCACTGCAGTCTCAACTTCCTGTGCTCAAGCAATCCTCTGACCTCAGCCTCCTGAGTAGCTGGGACTACAGGCATGTACCACCATGCCCAGCTAATTTCAATAATCCTTTATTGAATAAATTTCTGAAATAAAACTTTGTATAACTAGCAAGGATTGACTAGTGGAGTCAGTATCCTTCACTTTAAGCAGAAAGAAGATCTGATTTAAGAACTTGTATAAGAACTAATTTTCTTTATATGTAAAACAAAAGCAGATTATATTTTGAAGGATGTATTAGCATTATTCATCTCACAACCCTGGCAAAGGGTGTGTGTACACTGTTATTTAAGTACATACATAGCAGGAAAATATAGCAAATATAATTGTTTACAAAATCACCACAGTATGGTAATTTAAGATAGATTGAGGTCTGTGGAAGATTTATTTCTTTCTAAAATTGGCATAATAATCACAATGGGAACTATTAACACATCAAATTTCATTTTTCAAAACCAACAGAAGCCAGTTGGAGAACTTCCAGAAGACTAGTATTTTAATGGATTAAAATCTATTTTCTGCTTTGAAATTTAAGAGGTACCATTTAAAGGCATAATTGCATATGCCTTTTATGAAGTCTTATAAAAGCTCACTGTCTTTATGCCAACGAAGAGGAATTATAATGAATGTGTTAGGATTACTCTCTAAATGTCATCTCCTCAAATATGAATTCACAGGAAAAGCTGTCCATTTCCAAGACAAGCTTCCTTGTAGAAACCACAGAATTGTGAAAATCTAACAACTAGAGAGCATCAGGTGTCTCATTTATTTCTAATTTAATTATTAATCTAAGAGGACCATGGAAACTGTAACAATATTGCATAGTGATTGGCTGATCTAGTGACAGGCAACTATGGAGTAAGGTTCCTCCACCTTAACTCTTTAGTATATTAATATGAGTCTTTAAAAGTAGGACCTAGATAAGATCAATCAAGAATTTACTAAGTATATACCCTATCATGGGGCAAAACCAGAGCATATAAAAGAACCAACAGACACAGCACTCTTAGGTTTATTCATGTCCGATAAGTACATTCACTTTTATTGCATTCATTGTGATCCTGCTGCTTTATAGTGATAGATAAGTTGGTCACAAAGGTATCAATTTAAGAAAGTCAAATCCAGCTGTACCAAGTAAGTGCCTACCTGCTAGGCCAACCACACATACCAACCTGTAAGAGTGAGATACTTCCACTATTGAACACTAGGATTTAGAAAAGAATCACTTCACAAGTTTAGGGTTCTCTTTAATAATGGAATCCAATAATTGTTTGTTGAATTAAAGTATATATGAATGAATCATTTTGTGGGTCTAACAGTATGATTGCAGGTGAGGCTTGGTCATCACCCACCTATTCATTCAACAAATATTTATTAAGTTCCTACTATTTGCCAGACACTCTGCTAGGTGCTGGGAATGAGAGGGGGATAAAATAAACACAGCCTCAGTGCTCACAGAATTTCTTTTTACTTTGAGAAGACAGATAATCAACAAAGAAAGAAATATTTTCAGATAATGATAGTGCTGTGAAAACAATAAATTCATTCAGGATAACATGATAAAATGTTGGAGAATGGGGTAGGGGCAGGATAATGTGGTCAAGGGTGGTCTCTCTAAGGACATAATATCTGAGCTAATACTGTCATAAAGAGAAGGAACCAGACATGTCAAATGCCAAGATAGAAGAAACAATAGTGCAAAGGCTCAAAAGAGTGAATATTGTTTTTGAGGAATAGGATGAAAGCCAATGTGCTCTGATTGTATTGAGTGAGATAAAGTGAGATGCAAGATAAAGTTAACGAGGTGGACAGCATCCAGATTACAAACAAACTTTTAGTGGTTTTCTTTCTTTAATCTTTAAAAAATATTATAGGAATACCTTAGAAGCTTTTTAAGCAAGGAAGTGATATGGACTAAATTCTTTTCTAAAATAATATTCTACCTATATAGAATGACTATGTGGGTTTTAAAAAATCAAATAGAACTTCTGGAAATGAAAATGTAACTGAAGCTAAAACTCAATGGACTGGTTAAATGACAGATTTGATACAGCTGAAGAAAGATTTAATGAACTGGAACATAGAATAGAAAAATAACAGCCATAATGTAACTCAGAATGATTAGATTGAAAATGTATATATAAAAGATATGTATAGATATGTGGAGAGGAAAGAACTAAAAGGTTTAACTAATTGAAGTTTCAGAAAGATAGTGGGGCAGAGGGGGAAGAAGACTAGGTCAGAAGCAATCTTTGAAAATATAACACAGAGAATTTTCCAGAAATCATAAAGTATACTAGTCCACAGAATCAGGAATTCTAATGAATCTTAAACAAGATAAATAAAAATCAATCTATATCTAAACACATAATAGTAAGAATGCAAAACACGAAATAAAAAGAGAAGGTATCAAAAGCCACCAAGAAAAGGATAAATTACTGTGAAAGAAATAGTTAGACTGATAGATAACTTCTCGAGAGCAATAATGGAGACTAAGTGACAGAGGAAAATCTTCCATGCACTCAGAGGAAAAACTGTACTTGAAATTCTATTCTTGGGAAAATATCTTTTAAGAAGATATTAAGGAGAAAAAAAAAGATACTTTCAGGCAAACTAAAATGGAAAAAAATTGCTCTAGTGGACTTTTACCAAAAAAAAATTCTAAAGAATACAATGCAGGCAGAAAGAGAGTGGTTTCAATCTGAGATGCAAGATGGATTAAAGAGAAAGAGAATAGTAAATACATGAATAAATCCAAATAAACAGTGACTATATCCCAAAATAATATTTTGGGGCATTAAAAACTGATTAAAATGTAAAACAACAATAATAATATCAGGGTAAACAGAATTTAAGTGTTAGAGGTTTAAAAATAGAACACCAGTGAAATGTAATCAAAGGACAGTAACTACATTAATTTCAGATAATAAAAGACTTTAGGCCAAAAGCATTACTAAATGCGGGGTCTTAACGAAGTCATCACAACCCATATTCTATTTTCTTTTCTTCTATTTCTTTTTCCATTTTCTTCTTAATTCCATTTCTGTGTTTCTCTGCCTCCAGTTCTCTTCATTTTAATACTGTTTGTTCTTCTCATTTGGCTTAGAGTAGGGTAGGCACTAGTTCCTGCATTACAGCCATGCTCATGATTCCCACTCTGACAATGCGAAAAGTTGTTCTGAAGAACTGCTGCTGAAGAATTTTTGCAAGATTAAAGACAGATTGCTCTGGGGCTATCTTTATGGACTGCCAGTTTGAGCCACAATACTCAAAACTTCATTATCTTTCCTTTGTTAGAGATTCTGTAAGTAACCCTGAGCAAGTAATTTACTTCATTTCCCCTTGCTTCTTATAATTAAAACAAACAGACTTATCTGCAACTAGGTAAGGAAAGGTGCTGATGACTAAAAAGCCAACAGTTGTAAAGTTCTTAAGGTGTTTGTAAGAGCAATAAAAGTCTGTTTAGATTACATACTGTGCACTAATTTGTCACAGAGGATTGCATTATAAAAGAACATGTCCTTCAACCAGTCAAACAGGAAAGAACTTGATAAGTCTTTGAAGGTATGAGAAGTGATTATTACAGCCCCATGCCAGTGCAGCTACACATGCCAGCCCAGATCCTGCTGTTGTTTTTTCCTTGTAAAGCTAGTATTGATTTCAAAAGGTCACTAAATCCAACTCCTGGATTCTGCAGAACTGTACTTGGGGAAAAAGAATTGCTCTTTATGTAATATTTCTATCTTATAAAAATAATAGATTATCAGAAAAAAAAGACCTCACTTTATATACCTCACATCTCCATGTGTCAACTTTAAATTTCAAGATGCAAATTAAAATTTTGAGTGACATTTCGTTTTTAAGACCTCAAATTGATCAGTTTCCTCTCTCTAACATCTACTCTAATTTGATTACTACCTAATGCATGATTACTTTAAGTAGGTCGTGTGAAGGGCAGCTCTGAGTGATTTAGGAGATGTTATTTAACATCTCTGTGACTTAGTTTTCTATGGCCTACCTCACAGGATGGTGAGGCCTGAATAAAATAATACATCAAATTTACAGAGTATAATATGTCCCTACCTCTCTCCAGGAGCCCAAAGCTCTAAGTACTAAAAATACCTCTTATCTTGCTAAAAGGAGATGGAGAAAAATTTATACTAGTAACTTACTTCTGACCAACCACTGATGGGTAGGAAAAAGAGAAAATGCCTTTTATAAATTTTCAACAGTGAAATTCATAGGCTATAAAGGTGGTAGCAGTAGCTAAGAGTAACTTATTCATGTCTTTCACTTGACTTGGTTTTATATGGACAGAATCTGTTAAAGAGTGAAAAAAAATATATGGTATCTACATCTTTATACATTAGACAAATATGAGTAGGTGGGTAAGAGGAAGGTAGAAAGAAAGAAAGAAATGAAGGAAAAGGAGAGAAAAAAGACCAATTTAAACCAGCAGCATGCGTACCATAGTTATAAATTATGGACTATTATAGCATGATGAGTAGTTTTAGTATATGACAGTTCAAATGAAATCTTTCACATAATTTTCTAACTTTTGATGATATTTTCAAATCTCCTTTTTAAATATTCAGAATCAGCACATAGTACTGAACAATGTCTTATATTTATTACCAAATCAGCAGCCATTTTTATTTTTCTTTTGGAATTTGGAAACTATAGTAAAGCTTGAGATAGGGCACCCTATTTAATTCAAAACGTGATTTCAAAATTTGCTTTTCCTTTTGTTTCATGGCAGATTTCAGCAAATCTGTGACGGCCATTGTCATCACACAGGGCCTTGTTCATAGCAAATAGGCAAGAAATACAAGCCGGTAATAATGATGATTCAAGCCCCCACTCAATTGAGAGCCTAAAGTTTTCATTCCAAATCTGATTTGGAGAATTGGATATTAAAAATGAAAATTTAATAATGAGATTGAAAGAGGAAAACAGTCTACTATATCCTCAGATTTTGATTTAGGAATTATTTTTAAAAATTATCCTTTTTCTTAACTGGCTTGAAGGAATGAAAGCAACTTGGCCCAGGAGGAAAATGAAAGCGTAAAAGTGAAAAATACAAATGGTCACAGATCCAGTCTCAGTTAATAAATGCAAATGTGCCCTGATGTGTACCAACCAGAGAGAATACCGTGGACTCAGTGCTTTTGATTTTGGTTTATAACCCAGGTAATTGTTTTCAATTTGGTTTTAAAAATAATAAAGGTATAGAGATGCTTTCAATGTCTGTAACTAGGTTTGTAGATTTTGATCACCAGGATAATTTTTAGCCACACCATCAATCCCCTGCCACAATTGACTTGGCAGGCATAATCCTAAAACACCAAACTATTTAAAACTTGAAGCCTCTCATGTGGTCTTGACTCCTCCTTTTTATGAAGTGGAGCCATTGTGTGAATTTCAAAATTACAATAAGAGATAAGTCACAGAGGTTAATTCAAAGAAAGTTTCTGGTGCACGCAAACACATCATCTATGCTATGCTGTTAATTGGATAACTTATTGTTTCTATTAATTTCTGAGGTGTGTTCAACTTGAATGCAGTGATTTTACTACCACCAAGATTGGTTTTTTCTTCCTTTTTTTTTTTTTTATGCTGTTATTTATTTGCAGTCAAGAAGGAGAAAAAAACCTTTAAGTTCAAATGCTAAAGTCATAATATTAAAATATATGTGCGTTACGCCCTTCATAATTAACACCATTGTACAGCATGGTTATGAGTTTAGAAGATGAAAGAAAAATTCCTCATATCAAAACTTTTTAACCCTTCTGTAGGTACTTACAACTTAGTGTACTTCAAACCCATCCCTGACTTTTTTTATAAATGAGATTCCTTTTTCCCCTTTAAGTTAAATTTCAATGAATAAATCATTTCTATTTGGCCTTCAAGCATGGCAATTATCTGTGTTGTAAAATATTCATTCTAACCACAAATCTAGTCAAGTGGATTCTGAAAACACTTTCAAAGCAATCAGGTCACAGGTAGGAGCCAGGCAGAAGGTTGGCAGGCTCCGTGTGAGATTTCCACTACAGAACCCTGACATTCTTTCAAAAGTTAATTTTTCTTGTAAAGGGAAGCCAGAGGTAGCAAAGACACCTGATTCTATTAAAAGAGCCCCTGGAGTTTACAGAAACACAGTTATTGTGGCACAACTGAGACAAACCAAAATAAATCTTCCTAAGAAATGACATTAATCTTAAACACAGAGTCAAGAATCTTATAACACTCCACATCATGCCCCAAATTCCTGAATCAGAGAGCTTTGGAGGGAGAAGCAATTTTCTGGCTGTGCCCATTTATGCTACACTCTGCAAGCTGAGCTGACCCACCCATCTTCACACCCCTACTTAGTCTCAAATGCTGCTGGCATCCCAAGCAATCACCCAGGACTCCAAACCTTCCCTTATTCTCCTTCAGGAGCTTAACTGCTGCTCCTCTTTTTCTCCCAAAATCAGGCTCTTTGTGCCAGCTTTGTCCCCCTCCCCTGATCCTCTCCCTGCTCATCTCTCCCCAGCCTTTGAATCATGGTGCTCCTACTAAATCCCAGGTGTCCCTCATTCTCTGGCCCTGGCTTTGCTATGGACATGAATGAGCATTTCCTGTTACTTTCCTGGTCCTACCAAAAACCCTAAGCCCCTCCAGCTCTTTGGCCGATTCTCAGCCTGTCTCCTGACAATTTCTAAGTCATCCATGAGTAATACCGATGCTGTTTGAAATAAGTAAGAAGATTATCAATGCTCTAAGGTTCTCTTTTTAGGATAGGATAAAATAAATGATGGGATAAACTCAGTCCTTATAAGTCCAGGTGTCTGTGCCCACAGTATCAGGAGAATGACGGGGCATTCTGGAAGTTGCCATGGAGACCACCAAACTTTCTGTTCTCTTCTGGAGGCACCAATATACTTCAGAGTAACAAATAACTTAAAATTTCCATCTTTCCTAGAAACAAGTTAAATTATAAATGGCAATGATTGTTGACTCTTCACCAAACCTCTGGTTCCTTTTCTTCCTGGGCACACAGCGTGACTACCTTTCCCAGCCCCTTTGCAATTAAGTACAGCGATGCAACTAGTTCTCACCAATAAAATGTGAACAGAGGAGATACATGTCAAATCCTGGCCAAGAGTTTATGAAGCAGGTATACCCCTTCTACATACTCCCTTTTTGCCTGCTGGGTATAAGTGGTAAAGAGGCCCAGCCAACAGAAGAACCATAAATGGAAGACAAGGTTTTCTAAAATTCTGTGTGGAAGAAAATCACCCACCAACCAGGAACACACACATTGGACTGTTATGTGAGCAAAACCCTCTACTCTGTTTGAACAATTATACATTTGGGTGTCTGTTTGGAATTGGAGCAATGCCTACACTAACTAATGTAACCAACATATTAGGCTTAAGAGCATTAAATCACTTGAGTATTAGAATTGTAGGCCTTCTTCCTGGAAAATACAAGAGGGACTAGCAGAAAGGGAAGGGAAACAGTAGAAATAATAATGTGAATAGGTACAAACATTTTCCACATATATAACCATGTATTACATGCATTACATATACTATCTAATTTCAATCATTCCTCACAACAACTTTAGGAAATAGTACTGCATTATCACATTACTCAGATGTGGAAACCGAGGGAGAGATGTAATACTCAGGAAGTGGAGGAGCCATGATTCAAATCTGTTGACTCCATAGCCCACACTCTGGTTGAATACCAACTCTGTGTCCTAGATATTTTATACAATTTTTTCTTTTTAACACTGTGTAAAATAAGCCTTATTATCCCCATTTTAAAGATTAGTAAGCTGAGATTCAACAAAGATAAATGATTTGTCTAAGGTTACAACTGGAAAAAATTGAAACCCAGATTCAGGCCAAGATCTGAGTGACTCTAAAGTCACTGAGAAATGAGTCCCTCATTCTCTTTCCCTTACACGATGGAGGTCAGAATATAGATAGAGGGAGATGTCATGCAGAATGTATTTCACTCTATTTAAGAGTTCAGATGTCTCAGAGGTTGATCTGTTAGGACTGTGACTGTGTGACCACTGTAGTCATTGCTATTTGTCAGTTTTGGGGACCCCAGAGTTTCTGTTGGATACAGGTCACCAAATCACCCAGCATGTAATCAAGGCTATTTTTTAAAACTGATAACAAACTTGTTAGGCTTGAAATAACCCCTCCTTTGCTATAGCCCAACAAGAGGTATCCTCAGCCAGGGGTGGATCAGTCATGTTCAAGTCTACAGGAAGAGCAAAAGCCAGGGGCATGGAAGCTAATTCTCTCAATGAACAAAGCATTTATGCATAGGAACAATTATAGTAGAGCCAGTCCACAAATCTACCTCATAAAGTCTTTAAAGTCAGGAGGGCTACCAGGAATTGTGTTTATATAAGGACTTCTGGGTCCTCTGAATATAAGTACTAAGGGAATGTCAGGGTTGATCAGGACACTGGAACTGACTTAAACAAGGATAGAGAGGGGGAAACTGGCATAACTCCCAATTAGAAATGAAGAATGGGAGAAGCCATCCACGTCTGTCTCCGTGCTTTGTAACCTGGGTGGTCCACCCTCTAATCACATCCCTCCTGGCCTCACATTGGCTACTTAGCATATAAAGGAATTTATATTGCCCCAGCCCCATTCTTTCTCCCTCCTGACTTAATCTATGGGACTTCTGATATATCTGGAGTCTGTATCTGGGTTAGTGCTGGAGGCTCACAGTGGGACAAAATGGTAGCATCATGTAACTTCCTGACCTGTGACATGAACCATTTTAGGATTAAACAGCCACAGTCCCATATTCATCTATCCAAACAACAGATATTTGTGTTTGGGAAAAAGCAATGAGGCCCTGAAGGAGCTGGAGTTCCTCTTCAGTACAGAGTCAGTTAGACCAGCAAAGGAATGGCAGGAGGCTGCCATGGAACTAAATAAACAGGGGCGAGACCATTGTGCTCTCAGGGTTTTCCAGGACCAGAGCTACCATAGCAGCAGCCCTGGGTGGTCCCAGAACCCCAGGAAAGGCAGGGGAAAGAGGTTCCCAGAAGATCATACTCTTCCACATAGAGAATCAGGAGAATGGGAAAGGGTATGGAAAGAGAAGCCCTCCTACTCCCACATTCCTTCCAGNAAGCCGGTAATAATGATGATTCAAGCCCCCACTCAATTGAGAGCCTAAAGTTTTCATTCCAAATCTGATTTGGAGAATTGGATATTAAAAATGAAAATTTAATAATGAGATTGAAAGAGGAAAACAGTCTACTATATCCTCAGATTTTGATTTAGGAATTATTTTTAAAAATTATCCTTTTCTTAACTGGCTTGAAGGAATGAAAGCAACTTGGCCCAGGAGGAAAATGAAAGCGTAAAAGTGAAAATACAAATGGTCACAGATCCAGTCTCAGTTAATAAATGCAAATGTGCCCTGATGTGTACCAACCAGAGAGAATACCGTGGACTCAGTGCTTTTGATTTTGGTTTATAACCCAGGTAATTGTTTTCAATTTGGTTTTAAAATAATAAAGGTATAGAGATGCTTTCAATGTCTGTAACTAGGTTTGTAGATTTTGATCACCAGGATAATTTTAGCCACACCATCAATCCCCTGCCACAATTGACTTGGCAGGCATAATCCTAAAACACCAAACTATTTAAAACTTGAAGCCTCTCATGTGGTCTTGACTCCTCCTTTTATGAAGTGGAGCCATTGTGTGAATTTCAAAATTACAATAAGAGATAAGTCACAGAGGTTAATTCAAAGAAAGTTTCTGGTGCACGCAAACACATCATCTATGCTATGCTGTTAATTGGATAACTTATTGTTTCTATTAATTTCTGAGGTGTGTTCAACTTGAATGCAGTGATTTTACTACCACCAAGATTGGTTTTTTCTTCCTTTTTTTTTTTTTATGCTGTTATTTATTTGCAGTCAAGAAGGAGAAAAAAACCTTTAAGTTCAAATGCTAAAGTCATAATATTAAAATATATGTGCGTTACGCCCTTCATAATTAACACCATTGTACAGCATGGTTATGAGTTTAGAAGATGAAAGAAAATTCCTCATATCAAAACTTTTAACCCTTCTGTAGGTACTTACAACTTAGTGTACTTCAAACCCATCCCTGACTTTTTTTATAAATGAGATTCCTTTTCCCCTTTAAGTTAAATTTCAATGAATAAATCATTTCTATTTGGCCTTCAAGCATGGCAATTATCTGTGTTGTAAAATATTCATTCTAACCACAAATCTAGTCAAGTGGATTCTGAAAACACTTTCAAAGCAATCAGGTCACAGGTAGGAGCCAGGCAGAAGGTTGGCAGGCTCCGTGTGAGATTTCCACTACAGAACCCTGACATTCTTTCAAAAGTTAATTTTCTTGTAAAGGGAAGCCAGAGGTAGCAAAGACACCTGATTCTATTAAAAGAGCCCCTGGAGTTTACAGAAACACAGTTATTGTGGCACAACTGAGACAAACCAAAATAAATCTTCCTAAGAAATGACATTAATCTTAAACACAGAGTCAAGAATCTTATAACACTCCACATCATGCCCCAAATTCCTGAATCAGAGAGCTTTGGAGGGAGAAGCAATTTTCTGGCTGTGCCCATTTATGCTACACTCTGCAAGCTGAGCTGACCCACCCATCTTCACACCCCTACTTAGTCTCAAATGCTGCTGGCATCCCAAGCAATCACCCAGGACTCCAAACCTTCCCTTATTCTCCTTCAGGAGCTTAACTGCTGCTCCTCTTTTCTCCCAAAATCAGGCTCTTTGTGCCAGCTTTGTCCCCTCCCCTGATCCTCTCCCTGCTCATCTCTCCCCAGCCTTTGAATCATGGTGCTCCTACTAAATCCCAGGTGTCCCTCATTCTCTGGCCCTGGCTTTGCTATGGACATGAATGAGCATTTCCTGTTACTTTCCTGGTCCTACCAAAACCCTAAGCCCCTCCAGCTCTTTGGCCGATTCTCAGCCTGTCTCCTGACAATTTCTAAGTCATCCATGAGTAATACCGATGCTGTTTGAAATAAGTAAGAAGATTATCAATGCTCTAAGGTTCTCTTTTAGGATAGGATAAAATAAATGATGGGATAAACTCAGTCCTTATAAGTCCAGGTGTCTGTGCCCACAGTATCAGGAGAATGACGGGGCATTCTGGAAGTTGCCATGGAGACCACCAAACTTTCTGTTCTCTTCTGGAGGCACCAATATACTTCAGAGTAACAAATAACTTAAAATTTCCATCTTTCCTAGAAACAAGTTAAATTATAAATGGCAATGATTGTTGACTCTTCACCAAACCTCTGGTTCCTTTTCTTCCTGGGCACACAGCGTGACTACCTTTCCCAGCCCCTTTGCAATTAAGTACAGCGATGCAACTAGTTCTCACCAATAAAATGTGAACAGAGGAGATACATGTCAAATCCTGGCCAAGAGTTTATGAAGCAGGTATACCCCTTCTACATACTCCCTTTTGCCTGCTGGGTATAAGTGGTAAAGAGGCCCAGCCAACAGAAGAACCATAAATGGAAGACAAGGTTTTCTAAAATTCTGTGTGGAAGAAAATCACCCACCAACCAGGAACACACACATTGGACTGTTATGTGAGCAAAACCCTCTACTCTGTTTGAACCATTATACATTTGGGTGTCTGTTTGGAATTGGAGCAATGCCCACACTAACTAATGTAACCAACATATTAGGCTTAAGAGCATTAAATCACTTGAGTATTAGAATTGTAGGCCTTCTTCCTGGAAAATACAAGAGGGACTAGCAGAAAGGGAAGGGAAACAGTAGAAATAATAATGTGAATAGGTACAAACATTTTCCACATATATAACCATGTATTACATGCATTACATATACTATCTAATTTCAATCATTCCTCACAACAACTTTAGGAAATAGTACTGCATTATCACATTACTCAGATGTGGAAACCGAGGGAGAGATGTAATACTCAGGAAGTGGAGGAGCCATGATTCAAATCTGTTGACTCCATAGCCCACACTCTGGTTGAATACCAACTCTGTGTCCTAGATATTTTATACAATTTTTTCTTTTAACACTGTGTAAAATAAGCCTTATTATCCCCATTTTAAAGATTAGTAAGCTGAGATTCAACAAAGATAAATGATTTGTCTAAGGTTACAACTGGAAAAAATTGAAACCCAGATTCAGGCCAAGATCTGAGTGACTCTAAAGTCACTGAGAAATGAGTCCCTCATTCTCTTTCCCTTACACGATGGAGGTCAGAATATAGATAGAGGGAGATGTCATGCAGAATGTATTTCACTCTATTTAAGAGTTCAGATGTCTCAGAGGTTGATCTGTTAGGACTGTGACTGTGTGACCACTGTAGTCATTGCTATTTGTCAGTTTTGGGGACCCCAGAGTTTCTGTTGGATACAGGTCACCAAATCACCCAGCATGTAATCAAGGCTATTTTTTAAAACTGATAACAAACTTGTTAGGCTTGAAATAACCCCTCCTTTGCTATAGCCCAACAAGAGGTATCCTCAGCCAGGGGTGGATCAGTCATGTTCAAGTCTACAGGAAGAGCAAAAGCCAGGGGCATGGAAGCTAATTCTCTCAATGAACAAAGCATTTATGCATAGGAACAATTATAGTAGAGCCAGTCCACAAATCTACCTCATAAAGTCTTTAAAGTCAGGAGGGCTACCAGGAATTGTGTTTATATAAGGACTTCTGGGTCCTCTGAATATAAGTACTAAGGGAATGTCAGGGTTGATCAGGACACTGGAACTGACTTAAACAAGGATAGAGAGGGGAAACTGGCATAACTCCCAATTAGAAATGAAGAATGGGAGAAGCCATCCACGTCTGTCTCCGTGCTTTGTAACCTGGGTGGTCCACCCTCTAATCACATCCCTCCTGGCCTCACATTGGCTACTTAGCATATAAAGGAATTTATATTGCCCCAGCCCCATTCTTTCTCCCTCCTGACTTAATCTATGGGACTTCTGATATATCTGGAGTCTGTATCTGGGTTAGTGCTGGAGGCTCACAGTGGGACAAAATGGTAGCATCATGTAACTTCCTGACCTGTGACATGAACCATTTTAGGATTAAACAGCCACAGTCCCATATTCATCTATCCAAACAACAGATATTTGTGTTTGGGAAAAGCAATGAGGCCCTGAAGGAGCTGGAGTTCCTCTTCAGTACAGAGTCAGTTAGACCAGCAAAGGAATGGCAGGAGGCTGCCATGGAACTAAATAAACAGGGGCGAGACCATTGTGCTCTCAGGGTTTTCCAGGACCAGAGCTACCATAGCAGCAGCCCTGGGTGGTCCCAGAACCCCAGGAAAGGCAGGGGAAAGAGGTTCCCAGAAGATCATACTCTTCCACATAGAGAATCAGGAGAATGGGAAAGGGTATGGAAAGAGAAGCCCTCCTACTCCCACATTCCTTCCAGTCATGTCCTTTCATTTTACAAATGGTAGCCAGAGTGAATCTCTTCCAAACTGATCAGATCATTCTTCAGTTGCTCCTAGGATTAAGGCCAAACTCATTACTTGGCCTATAGGACCTCACGAGGGGCCTGCCTACTGCTGCAATCTAAATTCACTCCGTTGTGCCATCCTCTATACTCTCCAGAACCCAAAGTCTATTTTATAGCCTGTAAATCCCATGAGGACTAAGTTCATATATTTTTACTCACTACTTTATACTAGCACTTGGCTTATTTGCCTGACATAGGTGGTGCTCAATCAGTATCGGTTGGTTGGTTGAATGAATGAATGACTGACTGAAGAGCCAATATTCCAGCAACTAAGTTAGGTGAGTGCTGAAGCAAATCACTTGTGATTGCAGCTACAACCCTTATTTCTCCCATAAATGGAAGGGGATAGAGAGACAGAGTACAGTTCAGGCTTCTGTGTTAAAGGTTAACAGCAACAAAGGTTTCCATCAAAGCCTACTAAGCACACACATCAACAGAAGCAGATTTCACTGATTCAAATGCTCTTTGGAAAGGGGTAGGAAATAAGTCAACAAATGAAGGTAAGAAATGAAATTTTACTGTTCCTATATCCTTGAAATGACTCAGAAGAATGCCACCAATTTGGTTTTTCAGTTCCCTCCCTTTTGCAGCGATGGTATTTCGTTGGTGCAATAGTAATTGCGGTTTTTGCCAGGGTCAGGAAAATGAGGTGGAAGTCCTGAGGGACGTACCTCTGCCCTGCTGCCAACTGGATGCCAGGCAATCCAATATGTCTAAAGAGGTTTTCCTGGTTGTTTTTGTTTGTTTGTTTGTTTGTTTGTTTTTTGAGACACAGTCTCACTCTGTTGCCCAGGGAAGAGTGCAGTGGTGCAATCTTGGCTCACTGCAACCTCCGCCTCCAGGGTTTAAGTGATTCTCCTGCCTCAGCCTCCTGAGTAGCTGAGATTACAGGCACGTACCACCATGTCTGGCTAATTTTTGTATTTTTAGTAGAGATGGGGTTTCACCATATTGGTCAGGCTGGTCTCAAACTCCTGACCTTGTGATCCGCCCACCTCGGACTCCCAAAGTGCTGGGTGGTTTTTTTTTTTTTTTTTTTTTTTTTTTGGAGGACAAGTCTCGCTCTGTCATCCAGGCTGGAGTGCAATGGCACTATCTGAGCTCACTGCAGCCTCTGTCTCCTGGGTTCAAGTGATTCTCATGCCTCAGCCTCCTGAATAGCTGGGACTACAGACATATACCACCACATCAGGCTAAGTTTTGTATTTTTAGTAGACGTGGGGTTTCACCATGTTGCCCAGGCTGGTCTTGAACTCCTGACCTCAAGTGATCTGCCTGCCTTGGCCTCCCAAAGTGCTGAGATTACCGCCGTGATCCACCGCACCCGGCCNGTTTTTTTTTTTTTTTTTTTTTTTTTGGAGGACAAGTCTCGCTCTGTCATCCAGGCTGGAGTGCAATGGCACTATCTGAGCTCACTGCAGCCTCTGTCTCCTGGGTTCAAGTGATTCTCATGCCTCAGCCTCCTGAATAGCTGGGACTACAGACATATACCACCACATCAGGCTAAGTTTTGTATTTTAGTAGACGTGGGGTTTCACCATGTTGCCCAGGCTGGTCTTGAACTCCTGACCTCAAGTGATCTGCCTGCCTTGGCCTCCCAAAGTGCTGAGATTACCGCCGTGATCCACCGCACCCGGCCTAGAGAAGTTTTATGAGTGAGCCTTAGTCAGAGCTCACTGCTAAGCAGCATCAGGCTACAGCCCTAAGTGAAGGAAAAACTTATCTCATTTCTGATAAGATGAGGATACGTGGCAGCTTTGATTTTGGTTCTTTCCTATGATGGGAGGCTTCAGGACCTGGTTCCATCCAGGATGGAGTTTGGACACAGCATAACCCTGAGGGCATAGGGATGGGCAGGAAGTCAGATAAGTTATAGTTGGTAAAGATTAATTAAACACAACCCAGGTGAAAATGAGGAAGTATTTCCCAGATAAGAAACTGGAGAAAACCGGCCCCAGGCCTAAAGAGGTGGCAGCAATAAACTAATAGCATGTGTGAATTGAACTTATGTTGGTGACAAGACCTGTGGTTTGGCATAGGTTTATTCCCTAAGCAAACTCATGTAAAACTGTGTGTACAGCACTACCACCTTTAAACCTTAGAATTTAAAGATTAAGTATGAGATTGGTGGTGTTTTTGAGAAAGCAGAGTTTTGCTATATTTTCTTTTCAGGGCTTGTACAATATGGGCAACATGCCTATTTGGCCTTTGCTTGGATACTCAGCCTGAGAGATGAACAATTGTTATTTAAAAGACCTGCTATAGAAGCTCTAGACATTGTGTGATAAAACTGGAGATTTAACACACATTCTATGAGTTCTGCTCTTGACTGAGCTCACTCTCTCTACACAGAAGTAGGCGGTTTAATTTCAACATGGGATTTTCACATTTATTATCTTAAGCTCCTACTGTCTCCTACTTACTAAGAAGTTCTGCTGTTTGAAAAGCAGTTTATTTTAATGTTTCCACATTTTAGAATCAATCTCAATCATCCAGAGGTGAATAACTCAGTTTCAAAGCTTAAGCATGGTAAATATATATGTAAAATGAAAAACCAGTTTATGAGAGAGGCAGCAGTGGAATAGGAAAAAAAGAGTGAACCGATAAGAACAACAACACCATCAACATATTAGAAGCAGAAGATTTTTTAGAATTACATAGTAACCTTTAGATGCCAAATTTGTCTACTGAGACATGAGAGACCCTGAGAGTCTCATCATGCTGGATAAGCTTGGATGCTGCTGACACAGAAACAAAGTGACATGCAGATGGCTATGAATTCCAGTAACACAGATTTAGGGCCTAGAACAGAAGTTCTCACCCTGGCTGCTCAGGAGAATCCCTTGGAGAGCTTTGAAAACTACAGCACTCACGCTCTACTCCCAGAGATTTGGATTTCGTTCCTCTGGGAAAGGGCATTAGTGCTACTCAAAAGCTCCCCAGGTGATGCCACTGTGAACTAAGATTGGGAAGCCCTGGGCTACCATGGAGGATAGAGGTGAGGAAGGTGAGTGGGGGAGAGAGAGAGAGAGAGAGTGAGCACAAGTGAGGGAGCGAGCGAGCAAGAGAGAGAGAGAGAGAGACAGAGCAGCTGAGTATAAATTCTCCATTCAATTCACAAAGAAAGGAGAGCAACAAACCATAGAACAGTTCAGTTTTGCACCAAGCAATTTATATAATGTTTAGCATTTGCTAAAGGATTGTATTCATACCATTTTTACACTTCCAGATGATGTCTCTAAATACTGGATGCCATTTAACTGCTACACTCACAATAAATCTATTTCATAATAGCCATTTTTGTGTTATCTACAACCTCTTCTGCCCATCACTCTGGTGAAATCAGAGGTGACTCCAGCACAACCCCATTCACTTACTTTAATTCCTTGTGATCCATAGCCAGGGGGGCCAGGAGGGCCAGGCAAGCCTTTTTGCCCAGTATCACCCTGTTAGAAGATGGGGAGAATTTGAACACAAAATGTAAGAAGATCGAAGAAGAAAGAGTGTTAAGTATTACTACTCTCAGCTTCTTTCTTACTTCAGTCTAACCAGGACCTTCATGCTGCCTATAAGCTACTTCTGATTTTACTTCAAGTGCTTCCCCAATATTTTTAAACCACAGAATTCTTTGCAAACAAAACCTTACATATAATCCAAATAAAAATTAAGCAGTAAGCAGAGCTGCTTGGCCTAAGCAGAAATGGAGGCCCAGGGCCTCATCTGCTTGGGCCCCCTTCACTGCCTACCACCAAGCCCAAGAACACCAGGGCTGCCCTGTACCACGTATGGAAACTACTGACATGTGGCTCCATATAGCTTTAAGATGTTGCTCCATTTCTTTTTTTTTTTTTTTTGAGATGGAGTCTCACTGTGTCTCCCAGACTGGAGTGCAGTGGCACAGTCTCAGCTCACTGCAAGCTCCACCTCCCGGGTTCATGCTATTCTCCTGCCTCAGCCTCCCAAGTAGCTGGGACTACAGGCACCCACTACCACGCCCGGCTAATATTTTGTATTTTTAGTAGAGACAGGGTTTCACCGTGTTAGCCAGGATGGTCTCGATCTCCTGACCTCGTGATCCACCCGCCTCGGCCTCCCAAAGTGCTGGGATTACAGGTGTGAGCTACCATGCCCGGCCTCCATTTCAATATAAGGTGTGATTTCACTGAGGTTGCAGTTAAAGATTCAGCGGATATCAATGTCCAAATTTTTAGGAAAATATGTAGATGAAGCAATAAGCAAGTGTAGCATTTCCCAGTATCTGTTCATAAACTGAGCCCATGTTTCTTTGGAAACACTTCGTGGTGGAATAAGATTGGAAAATAGCATGCGCTTTCCCTTGGAGATCTCCAGTGCACACTAATACAGTAGATTAATGGCTCTAACAAGTCCCACAATAAAGAAATTAGTGTAAAGTTGTTTATCCCAGAAGTTCCTACATTAACATTGGATGGAAGAAACCTTCAGAAATGCTGAGTTAATATAAGTTATTGTATAAGTCAGTCTTTTTCTTTCCAGTATAAAAAAAAAAAAAGCTTGATTTTTTTCTGATTATAAGAGGAATATCTGCCCATTGCAAAAAAAAAAAAAAATTAAACAGAAATAAAGATGACATGAACAAGAAAAACAGACCCATCTTCCCATCACCCAGTGATAATGACTACTAACATCTTGAGGGGATTGTCATCCATTTAAAGTGATCTAGAAGGTTCAAAAATAGCACACTGCCAAAATGGAGTTGATGGACAAAACAGAGATAAACTGAGAATCTTGGTAATTCTGGGATGCTCAGTGAAATCTTTGACTCATACAGCCTTTTCCCTCTCTCTTCTGAGTATGGGCTCTAATTCACTTCTGTGCATTTTCGGCATGAATATATCAATTCAAAATTTGAATTTGTGGTAGGTGGTTCATTGACATCTATTTTCCCTATTGAACATGCTTGCTACTTCTTTACCCTACGTTTGAACAAATCAAATAAATTTGTTGAGCAAGTGAATGAACAATTAAAACTAGATTTCTCAAACTCAGCACTATTGACATTTTTGAGCTGGGTCACTCTTTCTGATGGGAGGCTGTCCTGGGCATTGTAGAATGGTTGGCTGCATCTCTGGACTCAACCTACTACAACAAAAAAAATGCCCCTAGACATTGCCACATGTTCCCTGAGGCCAGGGAAGGGAAACAAAGTCTCCCTCTCTGAGAAACACTGGATTAAAAGAATAAAAGGATGAATAACCACCAAACTGAAGGAGACATAGAAAGGAGGGAATATGGGCCAAAAGAAGGTTGCTCTCGTCTTCTCCAGGGACAATCAATCTAGACCATTGCACTGACGCCCTGCCAGAGTAGCTGTGGCACACAGGGCACAACACATCAGCAGGTGACCTGTTAAAAGGCCACCTGAGGCACCTCTGCCAAAGTAAAGATGTGCTTCTTGATGATGGCACAGCCTCTAAGAAACCTGGAAATGTTCTGAGCACTCTGCAATTAAAAAGAGGCTGACTTGCTCATTTCTTTTGGGGGAAGTAAATGGCTTTATAAATTCAAATGTTCTATTTTACTGAATGTTCACCTAATACGAAAAATAAGACTTTTCATCAGTCATCCAGAAAAAAAATAAGTCAACACCAAAATGAACACTTACTATGAAGCTACTGTTCACTTGTCACTGATGGTATCTAAACCTCACACAGAGCACTGAGCTGAGGACTCACCTTTGGCCCTTGGGTTCCTATGCCCCGAGGCCCAGAAGGACCTGGAGGGCCTCTGACCCCAGGCTCTCCCTGAAAAGACACAATGAATAATAAGTTACTAATTTTTTAAAGACTTTATGTTTTTTTCAATATATGTATTTTAATATAAAAACTTCTTGAATGTGACTAAGGTACTAATTGAACCTCCTTCTCCTAGATCACTTTTATATTACCACTTGGGCAATCTTCAAACCAACAGATCCAGGTCCATTTCAAATTAATCAAGTCAATTAACTTCTTGGCAACATTTACTTTTATCAGAACTCTCTTCTCTAGAATTTGGAAAAGTATTGTGAATAGAGGATGGAAGAAGAGACAAGAATAAAAAACAACCATTAAGAAATATAATCATATCCTGAACTAGTTGCTTTTATCATTGTATGCCACAAAGATTATGCTATTTGAGTTAGAGATTGGCTCTATGATGTTTCTGCCATCTCATTAATTGGAACTGCAGGGTAAACTCTAAAAAGGATTTTCAGCTTCACTAAGGCATGACAGCTTCATAGCTGGCAACTATTACCAGAAAATTGGTGGGACCTGATGAGGGTAGGTGAAGCCCTGTGGCTAGACCTACTAGAGATGCTAATGATGAGAAGAAGCAGAGAAATAAAAATCACTTCATTAGCCACCTTCTGTATTCCCAAGACAATGCTACGCATGTTCATATATGTTATTTGATGTAATTTAGTACTCACAATAATCCTGCATTATAATGATGTCTAGTTTATGTAACTTCTCTGAACCTCAGTAAATTCATCACATATGTAGAAAATAATATCTGCATTTCATAGGGCTCAGAATTAAGTGAGACAAAGCTTACAAGTGCTTCTATCATGATTTTTACCACAGAATAGGCACTTAGTATATGTCAGCTCCACCCCCCTATTTTATTAAAGCGGAAACTAAGGTTTGCCCAAGTCTGCACAGCTATTAAGGTGCAGGGCTAGAAGGATGTAGAAAAACAGGAACCCTCATAATTACTGGTGTAGCCACTTTGGAAAACCGTTTGGTGGTTTAAGGTTCAACATAAATTTGCCATATGATACAGTCATTTCACTCCTACATACACACCCAAAGAAGATAAAAACGTATATCCACCCAGAGACTTGCATATGAATGCCCTTAGCAGCATTATTCTTAATAGCCCAAAACTAGAAACAGCCTAACTGCCCATCAACTGGTGAATGGACAAAGTCCTGTAAATTCAGCAATAAAAAGGAATAAACTATGAATAAATGAACCTCAAAAACATTATTACTAATGAAAGAAGCCAGATATCTTACATAATGACATTTACAAAAAAAATCCAGAAAAGGTAACTCTATAGAAACTAAAAGGAGATTAGTCACTGCCAGGGGCCAGGGATAGCAACGTGGATTAACCATAAATGGTCTTGAGGGATTTTAGTGAGGGGATAAAAATGTCCTAAAACTGATTTATGGTGATGGCTGTATAGCATAGTAGCAAATTTACTTAAAGAACCACTGAATTTTATACTTAAAGAGGATGAATTCTATAATGTGTAAAATATGCCTGAATAAAGTAATAAAGAATAAAAAGAACCAGGGTCAGGCTTTGAAATATCTCCTAAGACCTTTGCCTTAGGTCCTGTTTTGTCCATATCCTGTTACCAGCTAAACAGCTTCTAGCTTCCAACATTGCAAAAACCATAAATTATAAGAAATGTTGAAGTTGTTTATCCAGAAAAACAGTCCATCTTTTAATTTACTTTCTACTTACAAACTCTAAAATACTTCTAGATAACACAAGCCCTTAAAAGGACAGGGGCCATTTTAAAACTGTACTTTATTATTGACTTAATTCTTTTAATATCTACTTTCATAATTACGTATTTCTCTTTTACTTACAGGCCACTTTTAGTATACTGTCTCCATCTGTTCCACTTAGTACTCAGCTGCTTTTAAGGCTACAGGTGCTAATTATCTCTTTAACACCTCTCTCCTACTGACTCCCATCTTTGAGTGTCCCCAAGTTCCTGCCGGCTGAAAGGATCACTCCAACATCAAGGGCTCCAAGTAGAGAACATGAAAACCCTGTAATACATACATTTCCATTATCACTCCTTTCTTGAGTACCTCTGAAGTACCTTCAAAGGGAGTGTAAGTTCACTGCCTGAAGTTCTCCAACTGCACCTGACTGATTCATATACTTTGCTACATCTTAAAAGGGACATGTCTTTTCTCTTCCAAACATTTTGACACCCTCCAACAAAACAAGGAAGCATAGTTAAATAAATCTTACCTAAAATCATTGAATGTTTTATCAAAAATAATATTCCTCTTTGCTCAGTCACCCCAACCTACCCCAGATTTGATGGCTTCCTCTCATTCATTTCTGTTCACCTGTGCCCTTCCATGATGAGGTGAAAAGGTTAGGAAGGATACAGCCAGGTAGGGCACGGTGGCTCAAGCCTGTAATCCTAGCACTCTGGGAGGCCGAGGCAGGTGGATCACGAGGTCAGGAGTTCGAGATCAGCTTGGCCAATGTAATGAAACCGCATCTCTACTAAAAATACAAAAATTAGCCAGGCGTGGTGGCGGGCACCTGTACTCCCAGCTACTGGGGAAGCTGAGGCAGGAGAATCACCTAAACCTGGGAGGTGGAGGTTGCAGTGAACCGAGATTGCGCCATTGCACTCCAGCCTGGGTGACAGAGTGAGACTCTGTCTCCAAAAAAAAAAGAAAAAAGAAAAAAAAAGGAAGGAAGGATACAACCAGACACCATGTGCCCCCTGCTGTGATGCAGTAGAGCATACACCACCCTACCTATCAACATTCTGGTCTAGAAAAACTGAACCTGGATGTAAACACGCCTCTAGATCTACCAGCTTACAATAATAGATGGAAGATGGAGAAACACATTACACAACACCATGAGGATATCATCAGCAAATCCGCAAGTACAAATAACATATTCACTAACTGTGAGCTAAAAAACAGGGAGGAGTCAACTTTGATTAAAAGGTTTAAAAGCTATCTCAATCAAATGCAGTGTGTGGGCGTGATTTGGATCCCAATCCAAACAAACCAATTGTAGCAAATGGATGAGACAAGCTCGGAAATTTGAATGCTGGATATTTGCTATATTAAGGAATTGTTCATTTGTTTTAGGTTTGATAATAGTATTACAGTCAAGTTTTAAAAAAGAGTTCTTACATTTGAGTGACAAATACTAAAGTTTTATATGGGTAACGTCTGAGGATTGCTTCAGGATAATGCAGTGAGGGGAGGAGTGGAGAATATAGCTAAAACAAGATCAACTATGTGTTGATAATTGTTAAGGAAGTGTGATATGTAAATGAGAGTTCATTTCACTAGTCTTTCCACTTTTGTGCATGCTTAATTTTCATAATTTATAATTTAAAATTTATAATTTTTATAACGAATTGTCTTAATACAATTTTTTAAAATCCACAAACAATACCCAGCAAAAGTCTCTCCAGTGAGCATGAGATAGTGTTGCTGTAATAGGCCTCCTTAATAATAATTCATGATTTTAAAGATGTTAAAACTGGGCAAAGGGAAGGAGCACACAGGTAGATTCAACATCATTAGAATTTACATGTGTTGTGTGTATTCTTGGGATGTACCAAATGTTACATAATTTTTTTTAACATAGGGATATGGAGAGAAGGCAAGATTTTTTTTTTAACAAAGTAGTATGTTTTAAGAAAAATTTTGACACTCTAGTATTTAATTCAAGATATTTTTCTTGTGAGAATGTTAGCTAAAACCTCCCCTCAACTAGTATTAATCATACTAATACCCCTACATGGGAAAGCAAGTGGGAAAAGCAGTTAAAATAGGTCCATAGTTTACCTCAGGCCAGCCTTGTCAATGCTCAGTGTTGCTATTCATTCTCTCCTTGATAGTCTCCCTTATTCACTTCCCCCTAACCCTCAACCTTTGGGAGTGTCTGATGGCCAACTGCAGTAGGACAGCTGACCCTGTAGATACCTTACTGTTCTCTCTGTCCTGCAGCCTCAGTCAATGAATTTAAGGTGTGTTCCATGTCATCTGTGGTCCTTCAGTGTTCACCTAAAACAAATTGTCCATCCTTATCCATGTAATTGTTGACATATATCTATGTTTCACATATCTAAATAATCTTTTGTATCTTTCAAACTATGGGAAAATAATGACATATAGTAATGCTTTTATGAATCTAATAGACTTTAAATCAAGTCTTAACATTCTGCAGATATTAGAATTGTTCTGTAACATAGCATGAGAGTTTTTCCTCAGTGTAAATGTACCATACTTTGATAGATGGGAACATTAAGCATTTAATAATCTGACAATCCACAGAAGTCGTGTCTCTCCACTATGGTGGGGTCTTTGAAGATGATCTTTTGTTGTTTCATGGGCTATGTGTCCATGTTAGGCCACCACACCTGGTGAATGTGAGCAAGAGAATTGCAGGCAGGTCTTGCTTGGCCATTTGACGGCACTGGTTTTGTCATAAGGTAGCACCATAGGTACCTAAGAAGTGTGTTGACCTGTGATATTTTCAGATACACAGTTTATTGTCAGTGGATACAGCAACATTCACAAATAAAGGAAATTACAACAGGTTTTTGCATAGCTGGACATAGCTTCCCACGCAACAGCTGAGGGTTGTTGGAGCCTGCAGAGGGAGCCCTTGTATTAGGAGATAATGAACAGACATGCGAGCAAATTCTAGAGTCACCATTGGCAACGACATCTATCACTTTCCTAAGATGACAGCCTTAGCCTTATCCCTACCTGCTGCACACACTCTCTCAAAAGAAGAATAATGGACTGTTTTAGATGGCATACCATTTCCTCTTGGCCCACAAAAGGGATTCTAGATGGGAGATACTGCTTTCATTTTCACAGGAAATGGCCAAATTTAGGTCTGTCTGCAGTACTTGTGCATATGAACTTAACAAATGATTCAGTGAAGACTACCTAGACCATAACCTTGCAGAGTGGATAATTTTAACTCCTTTAAAAATACACAGCATCTTACGATAGTTCTAAAACTCACACATTGAAGCTTTCCTTTTTTAAATGAAAGAAGAAAAAGAGGAGAGCAAACACATTCATTCATTTTCTCATTAGTAAATCTTCACTTTGGTTAATATTAAAACTATTATAATAAATAATAAATAAAAATAATACTTATTAAGTTTATTATGCAGCAGGCACTTTTCATTCATTATCTTACCTGATCTTATCAACATCAATTTATTCCATGTTACAGATAAGGAAACTGAGGCTATAGCAGGATACATGACTTGCCAAAAACCAGGCAGTCTGAAGCAATTCAAACCCAGGTATGACTCCAGAACCCATCTCCCATTTTGATGTTGGCTGGGACTAGATGCAAGATGCTAACTTTTCCATAGACTTTCTGCCAGCTGCCATTTAATGCAAAGACCTCGGCTGTTTGGCTGTGAAACTGTGGAAGTCCTTTTCCTATATCGCCAATCACACTCTCTCAAGGAGAAGAACATCCTGGATTGTAAGATTCATCCCATATTACATAGGTCCCACACAACCTGCACAAGAACCCAGCCCTCTATGTCTTCCCTTCCCATTTTCCCTCCATTGCTAATCCTCAGTTTTGTGGTTTACTCCAACATGTTAATTGACTTCATTCCAGATCTCCTACCTATACCAATTCTTAATCTCTCTTCTTATCCATCCTACAATGTGTTTGATTTGGCAGTGTGATGCCGAAAATGGTTACTACCACTAATTACATTTTAATATGTTAGAATTCATAAAGATGTTTTACGTACATTATTCTATTAATTTATCAAAATAAACCTGTGATGTAGGCATTATTATCCCAAATCACAGATAAGAATGCTAAGCCTCAGGGAGACTGAACGACTTGCTGAGGTCACACAGCTAGTAAGTGGCAAGGTTTCAAGGTAGAGCAGTGACAAAGAAACAACCCATTATACCTTATGAGTTTTCTAAAAATATCAATGCAATATTTGAGGAAATAATCAGCCCACTAGATTATTTTCCTCCCCTCACTCCCCACACACACTAATGAGGCTTTAATCATTCTCTCTCCCTTTGTGCCAGCTAAGTTCCTGCCACTCTTTGAGAAGAAGGTGGAAGCCAGATATACTTGTTCCAAAAGTGATTTCATGCTTTTCTACTTTGGGGACAATAAAAGCAAATTAAATTCACTGTGAAAGAATCAGCCTCTAAGGCTATTCCAAGGAATGGTACTCTAAAGATTCTGCTAAATGGTGAAGCTGAGGAATGACTGGGTTTTAAAACAAGGTAGAAGTCAAAGTGATGACAGCAGCTGCCTTATGTTTCATTCTTTCTGGTTTTTAAATAAAATTAAGATATAACTACTCCAACTACCACAAACATAGGCAGAACTCTGGAATGAATTACGTAATTCCACCTATGTCATGAGTTAGTACTTCTTGAACACCTCACTCATGGTAGCCAGAATATCAATGGAAGCTTTAGAGGCTTGTTTCTAAGCATATGCACATATTGGCAATGTGTATTGATTATTGAACGATATGACTCAGTCATTTCTCAATGACACCCTTTAATATGAATAGGAAGATAGTACCAACTGTCAGCATGATCATCATGAGGATGAGAAAAAAATTATACAAATGCTGGAAAACAAAGTTCTCAAATGGCTACATTTCCTCTCAAGTATTTTTTTCACCTTTAAATTTCAAAGTATTTAAAGTATTTTCAATTACTTGAATCAATTTCTCTCCTAAAACTTTGATATTCACCCCAAAACAGCTGTATCTCATAGTCCCTGACAATTTTAAAACTTCTTATTGTTTTTTTTTCTTTTCTCAAACTCAACTCATCAAAGATACACAAGTGATGGCCTTTTGCCAAGAACTTCGTTGCAGAGGAAGAGTCTTATTTAGCTTGGTTAGAAAGCTTGAAAACAGAAATATTGATACTGCCTCTTATGACAGGGAGAAGAGCAGGCTGTCTTGTACTAAAACTGACTATAATTTTCCACTGGGAGAAAGTTCCTCCAAGTCCGCATGATTAAAATAAAATGTGTTTATTGTGATGGGGCGATGAATGTTAAGGGGATTTACCGTGTGTCTCTAGGGCTGAAGGAGAAGTATGTACATACTCATAAAAAGAGAAATACAAAGCTAGGAAAACAGCAAGGAGAGATGAAAGCAATACTGAAAGTCATGAGGTGGACTAGAGTGCAGCTCAGATTTTAGAGATGAGGCATAGAACTGCACTGGGGAGTAAACTTGAAAAGTTACCTTTTCCTGGTCTTGGATATGACCCTTTCTGAAACCTCTGGGTCAAACGGCCTAGCGTATAAACTTTGTATGGCTCTGGCTTTAATTAGTTCTGTTTTGGGCTGATTGTCCAGCCTGTAGCAATTGTGCAGTCATATTACAGGGAGGTGGCTTTCTTCAAGTCCACTTTGGAATTATATGCCCTTAACTTCATTATTAAGTCTGTATCCTAGGCCAGCCCTCCTTGTTGGGCACTGTTCAAAATGGAGTTCCTTGTCCAGTCTATGTCTGCCAATGGAATTCACACATTCCTAATGCATCTCTGTGTGAATCGGTCCTCTGTTCCACCAATGCCTGTTGGTGGAGTGTACATATGTGAGCCATTGCAGAGAACAGAGGGGCAATTCAGATGCTGGGAACATTTTTAGAATAATGATACTCAGTGGAATTCCACATAGACTTGCGTTTTATGACTATGGGCCACTTTTGTCAAATAAAGCATGTATTTATGATACTCAAACATTTAAAGTTACTGAAAAATATTTAACTCTTTTGGGTTTTGGGTTTATGCTTCTCTTTAATGTTTACATAATTTAAGTTTTGACAATAGAAAAGCTAGGCTGAAAGAAGAAACAATCCAACTGCACACAAAACAGTGCCTAGATAGAAGATGGAGAGCAGAGGAGATTGAGCATCTGTAGATCTGGGTAAGTCATGCTTTCTGCTCTGATTTATTCATCCATTTAGTTTTTCATTCATTCATCCATATCCAAAGCCCCTCTCATATACAAAACAAATATAGTATCAAAAATGTTTCTATTGTAAAGAGGCAAGTTGCTCAACCTTCTGGTTGTTCATTTCTTCATCTATAAAACAGGGGGACTGTTCAAAATGTCATAATATTCTGGAAATGTTTAGGTAATACATAATCATTATAATAATAATAGTAATTATACTTGTAATAACAACAACAATCCAATAAGTCTTTTCTGCCAACAGACTTATGCCAACAACTTGAGGTTAAGAGGTCCTAACTCCAAATCCAGGTTAGATCTCCTCTGTGCAAAGATTAGGCTAAGTTCAACCACTCCAAGGTTTTGGAGAGGATCATAGCTTTTTCTGTGATGACCCAGCTCCCTGAGAGGGCCTGAAAAAAGCTAAGAGAGGGGCATGGTAGGCTGTACCTGCCCTTAGGAAACTCAGGAGAACCACCTCTTGTATTCCTTTCCTATGAGGCCAGAAATAAACTCATACTCAGGGACAACAGGAGATCAGCCCTTAGGCTACATGTACCTTACAAAGCTTTGCGGGGTGAAAACACAGGAGCAGAGTTATCTGCAGCTTCTCGAAGAGAAATGAGACGTATGGCATGTTTGTCCCCAAATCACAAGAAGTGCTCTTAATATCCAAGGCTCCAGTGAAGAAAAGTAGGCAGTGATGGGTGGGGCTTGGAGCTTGGCTTCCCCATCAACAAGCCAGGAGATTGGATCCAGGAGTGAGGACACTGGATGAGCACTTCTCACTTGGCAAGAAACCAAATTATCAGTTTCTCTTCTCAGCATGTTTCAAAGGTGAGTTTAAAATCTGTACCTCCTCTCTCCTTCAAAGGTGTAGTTTTTACAAGAATTTTGGAAATATCTCAGAAGGTCTTGCCAAATTTGAATTAAATTCAAAGTAATTGTATCTAGAAGGACAATAATCACTGATGTTGTAGGGAATTTTTCCACTTGGAAAAAAACTATGGGGAACCACAAGGGTGCTAGATGTCAGGGACTGCTTTTTATATGTTTTCAAACACAGAAGCTTTGAGTTTAATGTCTGTGTCACATGTTAAACACATGTGACCTTAACTAAACAGCACCAAAACCCACCATAAATTCATCGTCAACCTTAATGGTTTCCTCATTTCAAAACACATTTGTTTTGTAAGTTAATGCCTTAAGGCCACAATTTTAAGGCGACTACACAAAGCTTAAATGAAAAACATATCAGGATCCATATGGCTATACTACCACACACATATATATACAATTTCTCTGTCACTTTAACTCAAAGGGGGAGAAATTTTGCACACATTTGGGTCCTGTGCTTCTGCTGCCATGGACAATTTTTGGTATTTTCAGAATGTCCTGCACTTTACCAAGCAAGAAGGGCAAAGTTAACTGGAATTATCTCCTTTCTTCACCAGTTTCTATCTATGAATCTCTCTCTCTCTCTCTCACACCCACACACACTCTCTCTCTCTCTCTCTCTGTGCTCTCTGTCTGTGTGTGGTGTGTGTGTGTACGTGTATGTGTTTCCAGAAGTTTTCTTCAGAATAAAAGGCCACTTAGAGATTTTGAGGCCTCTATAAAAAAGGAGAGATGATTTTTAAAGTTATTTAAAAGCTAGTATTTTCTTTTAGACTTTCCTTTATTTTATGATCCAAGTTCCCTTGATCCTAAGACCAGCTCACCCTCCTAACATCTCCTTCTAGGGCTAGAGAAATTCTGAATAACACAATTTTCATGGGAGGAGACAATAGGCAATGGAAGGAAGGAAAAGCAGCTGAGAGGGAGGTGGGCAGACAGGTAGGTCCCAGCTAGTGCTCTTCTGGCCGGGTTCTGCCTGCAGCTGGAAGCAAACCATGGACTGCTGCTTCCACTTAGCCTCCCATGTGGGCTCACACAGACAATGGGAGTTTCACTTAAGATACATCTTCTGGCAGCATATTAGCCATTTCAAAAAATAATAGGCAAGATGAAGTTTTGAACACCTTGTTTCTTACCATTTTCCCCCTAAAGTGTAGATGATGGCAAATACAGGGGACTTTTGGAGGAAAATGGTGCATGCAATCATTTAGAAAATGTTTTAGTCTGTATCTTAGATAATATGACACAGTGAGATATTCACAAGAATTGGGTATTTTAATGTTTTTTTTTTTTTTTGAAACGGAGTTTCGCTCTGTTGCCCAGGCTAGAGTACAGTAGTGCGATCTCAGCTGACTGCAACCTCCGCCTCCTGGGTTCAAGCAATTCTCCTGCCTCAGCCTCCTGAGCAGCTGGGATTATAGGCATGCACCATCACACCCAGCTAATTTTTGTATTTTTAGTAGAGATGGGGTTTCACCATGTTGGCCAGGCTGGTCTCAAACTCCTGACCTCAGGTGATTTGCCCACCTCAGCCTCCCAAAGTGCTGGAATTACAGGCATGAGCCACCACACCTGGCTAGTTTTTTTTTTAAGTTCTTTATCTGTGCCTAAGTGCCTGTCTTTATTATTATTGCTCAATATAAAGCAGTAACATAAACCTATAATTTAATATAACATCATGCCTAGTTATATAAAAAATTCATAATAATCTACTCTGTGAAAATGTAAATGCTCATCTGTTTCTATTGGAATACACACATTCCAATATATATTTAACATATTTTATTTCACATCTTATTTTACATAGAAATAAGTTTCTACTTCCCTAAAGAAATATTCAATATACAAGTTTTTACCATTGTTTCACTGACCACATAAAATATGAGGTTTACCTATTGAATTTCTCTTTCTACTTTTTTTTAATTTTAGGATTTTGACAGGTGCTATGCTTTAAAGAAAAAAGAATACATCAGTACCCAAATTCAGTGCAGTTTATTGATACTGTTGAGGCTTATTCAAGGATCTGATGTAGTCCTCAGTCAGACCAAGCCAGATCCTTCATTGAAGCACCTCGGGTTTGTCCTCTCTGTACAGTGTACATAGCATTTCCAGATACATCCTCACTGGACTCTCAACATTACCCCTAGAAGCAGAGATGAGGCAGCTATCAAGATTCCCTTTTAAAGATGAAATTTAGTGCCATGGGTCTCCAATCTTTTATTCTACCTGGGAGAGGGCAAAGAGGCACTTCTAAATTTTGTGGCAGGGGCAAATACCAAGAGGAGAATTTGGCATTAAGCACATACAACATCTTTTCTCTCTAATGACCTGGAAACATTCAAAAAACTAAGGAGATATATTTCAAAGGAAAAATTCTCCCTTTAGGGTAATATTGATCATTTATTCATTTTCCATTCATTCAACAGGTTGTAGAGCTCCTATTGAATGGTACACCTAGTTCTGGTGACATGAAGTTAGGAGGGAACAAAGCAAAAAGCCTGCCTCCAGGAAAACCTTCACTCTCATGAAATATGCAGAGGAATAAATGAGCAAGATGATCTCAGAAAGTGATACACGCTACATGGAAAACATACAGAGGGGTTGGGATACTAATGCTTTTTGTGTGGGTGGTCAGGGAGGTGAGAATTGAACTAAGCTTTTAATAATCAGTCATCCTGGCAAGTCCCTGATGCAGGAATGAGCTGAAGTAGGGCAGGCCATTTTGGCTGAATGTAGGCAGCTGGCGAGAAAAGACAGAAGCTGCGATCCGAGCATGAAGGGCCTTCAAGGCCATGGGAAGTGTTCAAAGTTTGAAAGAGAAGCCACCAGGGTGTTTCTAGGAAGGAATGGTATACACTCTGATTTATGGTTTTAGAAGACCACGCTTCCTGCTAAGTTATTGGAGGACAGAGGTGGAACAGAGAGAAGACCAATGAAGAGGCTATTTTTACAGCCTACGTAAGAGATGACATAGTCTGCCAGGCAGAAGCAGAAAGAAAAAAGGAGCCAGAGTTGAGATATATTTTGGTGGTAGCACTGACAGGATTTACCAAAGGACTAGGTGTGGAGGAAGGAGAGGGAAAGGAAGGAACAAAGCATGATGCTTAGTCCTTCTGGCTTGAGCTTGGGAGAGCCATTTGCAGGGTTATGGGGCAAAAATCAAGGATTTTATTTTGGGTTATTTTACATTAGAGATGTTTGTGAGAAGCCCAAGAGGGGATACATGGTAAGAAAATACATACATGAAACCATATCTTAAGGGAGAAAATATAGGTATTTGGAAGCCGTCAGTGTGTGGACAGTGGTTAAAGCCATGGGGTTGGATGAGAGTACCTAGGGAAAGAGTATGGCTAGAGGAGAGAGGAGATCTCCAACTTGAACCCTGATCTTGGTATAAGAAGCAGCAGCAGCAAAGGAACATGAGTTGCTATCAGAGAAGGAGGAGCCAAACCATGAAGTTAGTCTACATGTTCAGATTAGTTCCCTGGGAAGTCTATAGATAAGGGCAAATAACTTTATTAATTATTTCAGATACCTCTATTCTTCTAGCTGATAAAAAATTTTATCTTTACCAAAGTCACCTACCTATAGGCACACTCTTAGAAGCTAATATGTTGCCTACTTTAAAGTCTTACCTTTGCTCCAGTGTCTCCCACTCCACGTAAACCCATCGGCCCAGGGGGTCCTGGTAATCCACGAGGTCCCTGAGATGACATAGTAAGGGAGGGTGTGAGCATCCTTGTCGTGTGCAACTCTCAAAAAGGAGGGAGGGAGGGAGGGAAGAAAAAAATGTCCCACTTACAGGCACACCAGGATAGCCATCACCTTTGAGTCCTGGAGCACCCACTGGTCCCCGAGGGCCTTGGACACCCTGGGTAAATTCCAACATCAGTGATGTCATGAGACTCAACTATAAAACATCTGGTTAAACTTAAGCATAAAACCAACTCAATATGCCAACGGTGGATTTCTAACCCAGGAGTTAGAAAATGACTTATTGCTAATATTTTAATTTTTAAAATTATAAAGTTTTAGTGCATCATAAATCAAGAAGACATATACAAAATAAAATTTATTAAGTACAATGTGAGAAGAGTAGAAAAGAATACATAGCAAAATTTTGAGTGTGGAATAACTACAGTTTCCTATTGTTGCGTTAAATCTATTGTCTTCATTAATGGAGACTGAATTATACAGGGAACAAACCCAGATGAAAATAAAACACATTAATTTTCTAAAACAAGTTATGAAGGGACAGGGCTTGTGATTCATATCTTGAGACCTAGTAAAAAGCTGTAAATATTGTTTTAGAGTGATGACCTTAGGCATCAAAAACTTTTGGTAGCAGCTCTTAGTCTCCTACAGAAAGAGCAGGGAAGGGTGATTATTGTCCTTTGTACAATAGAGTTTTCTAAGACTTGTAACTCTCTCACAAACAGAAATCAGAAAAATTTCTGACTAAAGTAAAATGGGGGAAGAGAAAAAAATTAAGAAGGATCTTTTAGAAGATTACCTACAAGTGACCAGGTGCAGTGGCTCACACTTGTAATCCCCAGCACTTTGGGAAGCTGAGGCGGGCAGATCACTAGGTCAGGGGTTCAAGATCAGCCTGGCCAACATGGTGAAACCCCATCTCTACTAAAAATACAAAAATTAGCTGGGCTTGGTGGCAGGCGCCTGTAATCCCAGCTACTTGGGAGACTGAGGCAGGAGAATCGCTTGAACCCAGGAGGCTGAGGCTGCAGTGAGCAGAGATTGCGCCACTGTGCTCTAGCCTGCGCGACAGAGCGAGACTCTGTCTCCAAAAAAAAAAAAAAAAAAAAAATACCCGAAAACCCATTACGCTTATATTTAAAACCTGTAATACTTCTTTTTACAACACATTCCACCTGTTACTGGTTGATAACTCTTACAACAGCCCTTGTCAATATGCAGCGCTTGTTTTGATAAAGAGCTACTCATGTTTTAAAATATTTATGGTTTTTCTTTATATTGGGAGGAAACTCTAACAACAGGCAGACCTTTGCTTTCCAAGAATGGAGAAAGAAAGCAGCAGGACTCTTAAGAACTTTCCTTATATGCAAGCAAACTCGGAGATCAAATTACCATCATTCCAAGTGAAAATACTGCCCAAAGTCCAACTCCCAAAAACTATTCTCAACTATACCCCAATAAATGAGTAATTTATTGGGAACAGGGGAAAAAAATTTACATACTCTTTAAGCAATCAGAAACTTTATTTTTAAAACCATGAATGCAACAGCTGTTATTTCCTATTAAATCTAAAAGGCTGTTTTATGTGGCTAACCTTCTTAAGAATGATCATCTTTAGGAAATATGTGGCCACTTATAAAAATTTAACATACTATTCATTATCAACAAAAACTCAAGGTGATTTTTTAAAGTTGAATGAGAGAAAGGAAGCCCATAGTCTTCAGGATGGTACATTTTGGTGTATTCCAACTACGGGGAACTGGTCACTTCTCAGAACCAATTTTTTATGCTATTCCAATTACATTTAAGGTTGAAGCTCTAAACATTCTCATATGAAACTTGTCCCAAAATAAGTTTTCCACTTATCTCCATGTTTACACAAGGAGAGGCCCAACAACAAAATAAAGCAGTAACTGACCCCTGGTTGAGTTAAAAGGAAAAGAAAATTGGAATCAAAATTTACTTTTCAATTTTTATTTCTACGGTCCAGACTTACAACAAATGATCAGCAGCTGCTCTTGTTTAAAGTCTGACAACCACAGTGGAGGGGAAAACCATTAAAACACTCACAGTTTACAAACATCCTTTTTATAGAGATCTTTGTCCTCGCTCCTGCAAAAATCTCAGGTAGCTTGTTACTTCTGTTATTAATAGGAAATACCAAGGAGCAAGAGGAGGAGCAGGTTTTTATTTTGGACTCCTTACCATATTTTTATAGATGGAATTTTGCCACTTGGCTTTTCTACACTGGATTCAAGGAGATGTCCTACAAAGTTATTTACTTCAAAGTGTTTCTCTCATTCATTAGAAATTAGGGCAAAAATGGAAACCCAGTATTTTGAAATCAGCTTTAGGGGGCATCTGGGAGACCCCTGAAGTATTACACAAAATGAAATTAATGTGCTAAAATTTCCGTCAGACATTCAAAGGTGTGTATGACCCTCCAAAAACTGAAAAACTAATGAACTAGGGAAGAACGACAAAAAGAGTATCATTAGAGTCCAGAGGAGTAGCAAAAGGCTTGGGTGAAGAGGCAAATATCTTTAAGTACCATCACCTATAATGCCTAATAATCATCAACAGAAAACAGGTGGGGCCTATAAACTCTAGCAGCACATTTAATTGGATTATATTCCTATTGCAAATAGAAGGATAAGTAGAGAGATGTATAAATCATTCATTGTGAATACACAGCTTCAATCTATCAAAATTGTCATGCAAATATAACTGATCAAGGTCATATCTGTAGTTTTCACATTAGAAAATTTGCTATTGTCTCTATGAGCTGTCTATATAGCTTGTGTTTCTAAAGAGAGTAGTCTACATAGTTTGGGTTACCTTGGGATCTGGGGGAAGTAGATGAACAATTCGTCCAAGTTTGCCCAAGATTTTCCCAGTTTTAGCCCTGAAAGTCATGTGTTCCAGGACCCCCTTCAATCACGGGAAAACTAGGGCAGCTGTCACTCTAGCAGGGCGAACTATTAAAGCAGTAAGAACACGGGAGGCTCAAGGTTCTCCATTTGCTTTTAATAAGAACCACTCCAATTTATGTCAGTTTTATACAACAAGTTTTTTGCATCATATTTTATTTAAAAAATGACTCCATGTTTTCTTCTTTTAACTTTGAAGGTCATCAGTTTAGTACTTGAACCCTTTTATCTAGATAAGACAACTTAATATGGGAGAATATAAGCAAGTTTCAAAGCTACGCAACAACATGCTATTGATTTTAAAAGTGCTAATGACGGGGCCCTGAAGCTTGTCCTCACAAACAGAGATATCCTAGTTGACACCTAGGAATGTTATAAATGCTAAATTTTGCTGTGGTGCTGGGTACAGTGTGAGGAGGAAAAATGGTGCTTCGTTGCCATGAAAAACCAGATATGATTACAGAAACCTGGTTTCTTATTAATTATTTGTATTTCCCTTTGAAATAACTCAAAAGGATAAATAATCAAAGCAGGAAATTTTTATTCAACAAAGCTTCCAAGCACACATGCTTTTTTGGACAATGTTTTGCAGAACAGATACTTTGGCAATTAATATGTAAATGAAGAGGCCAGAGGCCATTTAATCCCTTGTATCACAGACAGTGCGAAAGAGTATTTTCAAACAATTGTCTAATCAGCAAAAATTTAACCATAAGAGCTACTCTTCCCCACAAGTATGAAAAATAAACTACGTGATTGCTTGTTTTTTTTAATAAAAGGGAATAGCTATATTCTTACATTTTAGTTCATCAATATAGAAACTTTGAAGTTGAAAAATCAACTTACGGATTACATCTAGCTTCGTTTGTTTCAGATACAGAAAAACAGAACATGAATAAAGCATACCTTCGGTCCTCGAATAGAAAGTCCGGGTTCTCCTTTAAATCCAGGTATCCCAGGTCCTCCTCTATCTCCCTGTACATTTCAAATGACATTTCACAGGCTACAGTTGTGCAAGAAATCACAAGCACACATAGCAAAAAAAAGCATTGGCCATTCTGTAAAGAGCTTAATCTGTCTATCTCAGACCTTGAGATAGTATATTTAACATTTGAGGGGAATTTCAAATCCTAAGTAAATAACATCTGTCAGTAAAGACTATTACTGCTGTTAGGAGAAAGTCCATTGAAATAATATGTGGCAATTCAGACTCAAATATTTAGACTTTAAGATTGGCTGGGAATGCTCTTAAAACTGAGTGAAGGCCAGGCACAGTGGCTCACACCTATAATTCCAACACTTTGGGAGGCCAAGGCAGGCGGGTCACTTGAATCCAGGAGTTCGAGACCAGCCTAGCCAACATGGCAAAACCCCATCTCTACTAAAAGTGCAAAAATTAGCCAGGCATGGTGGTATATCTGTAATCCCAGCTATTTGGGTGGCTGAGGCAGGAGAATCACTTGAGCCCAGGAAGTGGAGGTTGCAGTGAGCCAAGATTGCACCACTGCACTGCAACCTGGGGGACTAAGTGAGACTCTGTCTCAAAAAGCAAACCAACCAACCAACCTGAGTGGATATGTCTTCTGCTAAACTCTTCAATTATAAATCCTGGTAGATTCTTCTGAATATATGTTCTAAATTCTTGCCTGTACTGGGGTTTAGGATTTGGAAGACGTAATGAAGGGTAAAGTGACAAGCTTGGGACCAGGAGCACAAAATCTGGTTTCTAGTCCTAACTCTGCTGCTGGCTGTAGTTTGCTTATCTGTGAAGTTTCAGAGTTAAACTGAGTCATTTCTAAGGCTCTTCCAAAACTAAAATTCTAGTTCACTGATATCATGATTTTTTTTCTCCAACTGCCAAAGGGTCAAGAAAAGGAAAATAATTCCCAGGAATATATACCTTTGGCCCAGGTGGTCCGGGAATTGATGTTCCAGGCATTCCAAAAGGGCCCATAATGCCCGGTTCACCCTGAAAAAGAGCAAAATGCTCACTACATTTCAAGCAGAGAAACCACATATGGAGACAATAATAAACGTATAGAAACATCTGCAGATTTTTAAATTATATTATGACCTCTGTTGGTTTCAAAGATCGATGTGAAAATAATTTGAGCATCCTTTGTAAACCACTGCTAAAGTTATTGACCAGTAAGATTTCAGTGCTTTTAAATAACTATGTTCAATTAATAACTGAATGTTAGGAAAATTTTATCTCTTGTGCATCCTTTTATTAGCTAATAAAAATTATGCAATTCATGGTGCTTCCCTTTTGTGTTGTATGCTGGGAAGCTCAGAGAGAATTTTTTTTTCAATATAGCAATTATCTTCAGCAAATGTTTTAGGGTGTATTTCTAGGTTATAACTCTTTTTTCTTTGTTGTTTTATTTTAATGACCAAAGGTATTCATCTTCCATTCTATGTTATCTCACATCCTTTTTAAGAAGTAGAACCCCTATGGGCTGGGAGTGGTGGCTCACACTTGTAATCCCAACACTTTGGGAGGCCAAGGTGGGCGGATCATTCGAGGTCAGGAGTTTTGAAGCCAGCCTGGCCAACATGACAAAACCCCATCGCTACTAAAAATAAAAAAAATAAAAAAATAGCCGAAATTAGCTGGACATGGTGGTGTGTGCCTGAAATCCCAGCTACTCAAGAGGTTGAAGCAGGAAAATCACTCAAGGTTGCAGTGAGCTGAGATCGCACCACTGCACTCCAGCCTGAGTAACAGAAAATCACTGTCTCAAAAAAAAAAGAAAACAAAAAAAGAACCCCTATGATTTTAAAAAATGACATTTTTAATAGAAAATTTTAAACATTTAGGGGGGGAGATGTCTAACATTTAGAGTCTCAAAGACTCAATCTGGAGCAACAGGTAATTCTTCTGTTCCATCTGGGTCTAGACAAGTGATTCTCAAATTTTAGAGAGCAGAGGCATTATCAGGGAAGTTTGGTAATGCACAGTTCTGGGTTCAAACTCCAGAGTTTCTGATTCAACAGATCTAGAGGTTGGTGCCCAGGATTATGAATTTTCATGAAGCACCCCTGGTAAAAACACTATTCCAGAGCAATTGTCAATGTACACCATAAGGTGTTCCAAATGACCCACTGGGATATAAGAAAATATTACAACTTGTCTCTATGTTTTTATCTCATCTATTAAAATTTCAATTGTTTATACAAATTCATAACATATTAGTATGATAGCTTATTAATAAAAATTACAATTAAAAAATTAAAAATCTGTGGCATGTGATCAAAATTTTACTGGAGGGGTTTATAATCAAAACAGTTTGAAAAGTACTTCTCTACAGTAGGTGGGCCAAATGTGCCCACCCCCTTGTTTGTACAGCCTTGAGCTATGAACAGCTTTCACATTTTCAAGTGGTCATTATACAAGTAACTACATAATATCTTTCATTTTGCCTCTTGGGCCACAGCACCTAAAATATTTACTATCTGGACCTTTATCAAAACAAACAAACAAACAAAACACTGTGGAGATGAGTCACGGAGAATGAGCTATTTCTATGCTATGTCTAAACATGACCCTCTAGGTTCTCAGACTGCTGACTAATCCTGCGTCTGCCTGACTCACGTCCTCTGAAAATTCAATCGCATGAGCTTCCTATTCAGTCATCCTGCTTCGTCCAGCAGGGACTCCATCAGTCAGATTCACCAGTGATGACTCCTGCCGGGGGCTGTGTTCATCTTCAGAGCTGAGGCCTCCCGCTGTATTGATTAGACAATACAACCAACAAGCTGAGCACACTGGCCCACCGAGACCAATTCATGCCATGGCATGTATGTGCCAGTCCTTAAATCCAAACCTGGAAGGCAATGGCACAGGACACGACAAGAATTTGGAAACACATAAAACCCCCTATCCAAGCCTTTGACAAAGGAACAGAACATGAACCTATTAAAGTTCTTCACTAAAACCAAAGGAAAAGCAAAATTATGTCTCTAGATTTAATTTGTTTTATGTATTTTTTAAAAAAAGAGGTCAATTACTTTTATAATATGAAAAGTATCATGGAAAGTATACAATTATTTTAAATACCCTGTGCTAAGGGATGATTATGCCTTAACATACGGCAACTCTTCACCTTCATCTTTAAAAACAGCTTTATTTCAAAACACAGAAAAGTGTTCACTTCGAAATAGAGTAGGACATAAAGACTAATTTGTTATTAATAGTGATACAACATACTTGTTTCATAGTGGCACTTTTCATAATGTGCTTCTTGAACTCCCTGCAGCACGGGGCATTTACTTGAGAAGCACAGATTCCTGGGCCCACTCACCTACTGAATCCAGATAGCTGAGGATGGTAACAAAAAATCTGGATTTGTAATAGGTGATACCAATGGATACTGAACGGACACCGAAGTTTAAGAGTCACTGGTGTACAGGTGACGTTTTGTTTTGTATCTGATCTGATCTAGTCAGCACCATTTTTAAAAAATGTGCTTTTTAATCATCTGGTCCTAAAACATATTCCTTGTCTCTTTCTTACAATTAGCATCTTCCTAAACACATGAATTCTCTTAGGTTTGCAGTTTCTGTTTCCTGACACATTCAAATGACCTTAATGGTGGGTCTCTGAGGCTAAGTCAGGACACATACTTAATTGCTCGCCTCACAATCCCCTTCACTTCTTCCTCAGCACCTTGTTACCGACAATTTACCAGGACATAGATCCCCTACTTCCCATTTCACCATATTGATTTTTTTTCTCCAAATAATTCGATGTATTCAACACTTACTATATACCAGGAAATGTGCGAAGTGCTTTATTAACTTTTAGTCTTCACAACAACCCTGTGAGATAGAACATATCATTATCTTCTTTCTATAATTGAAGTGACTGGCTCCAAAAGGCTCACGGCACAGCAGGAGGCAATCAACCTTCTGAAGAAAAGCCTTCCTCATCACTGTGCTGCCTGTCAGTCTCAGGCTTTTTGGGTTTTAACAAAGCAAGATTATGAAGAACTGGTGTCTCCTATGGTCCCAATTATATCCCAACTTCTGAATATTTGGTTGTTACTAGAGAGGACGGACAGACAAATTAGAAACAAAAGTATTTCTATGCGTATTACATATTTTATGCAATCTATTCCATTCTATTGTGGTCTGGGAATAGTATGTTTTCTATGGTTTTTTATTTTGGGGTTTTTGTTTTGTATTTGTTGGGAAGGAAACAAAGAATCCAATTTTCAGTGGAAATCTAATACTCTATTAAAACCAGACACAAATACAAACTCCTCAAAGCATAAGTCAGAATACAAGAAACATACCTTTGGTCCTTCGGGCCCTGGAAGTCCCCTCTGTCCTTGATTTCCTTTGCTCCCTTTCTTGCCTTCATCACCCTAACAAAATAATTATGAAAATATAAATATTGTATTAGCAACCTCCCCTAACCTAGTAAGGACCACAGTGGAGCCAGATTCTCAACTAATACCAATTTTAAAGTGGGGTGCCCTGAGCACAGCTCATTTGCACAGGATTCGTCAATGTTCTTGAGGAGATCAGATGACTTCAGATTGTTCAGCCTTTACCATTTATTCAATGTGATTTGCTGTTTTTCAAAAATCGAAGTTTCGTATCTTTCTTTTGGAACTTTTATTTGAATTTGTAGTTCCTTTGCACCCTGGTCTATTAACAGATGGTTCTGAGACATTCGCAGTTTCAGAAATGAGAGCTATCTATGCTTTTCATGCTGTTTTCAATTTTCTATTTCAGGTTTAAAACATGAAATGAAACATTTTAAAAACCACAGCCCTATTTCTTCCTCACTGGGGAATCTAATTCTTTCCCCCAAAAGAGACCAATAGTTTTATTGGCAGAAAGATGCTTTAGCATTAACCTGAAGCAGAGCTAGGAACTGACTACTGGCTGTTCCCCAGCATGATTGTGTAAAACTGAAGGTAAAGAATTCCTTTACTTTCAAAACTATCTTTCAACTAGGGTTCAACTGCAAGGCACCATATCCAGGGATGCACATAGCTCAACAAATGAAAAATTCCTCATGGTCTGTGCTGACACTATTTAAACATTTATAATATAAATGACTATACCATGGTTTTTAAGGTTGAGCAACAGAATCACCTGGAGGGCTTGTTAGAACACAGATTGCTGGGCCCTCCACCTAGAGTTTCTGATTTCGTACTTCTGCACTGAGGTCCAAGCATTTGCATTTATAACATTCCCAGGTGATGTTGATGCTGCTGGTTCAAGGGACCACACTTTGAGAATCACTGGACTATACTAAGGTCATCAGCAAAGCAGGCACTTTACTAAGAAGAGGTGACCTCCTGTAGAATCCACAGAAGTTTCCATGGTCCACACTAATGAAAAGCAGTAGCACCAGTGTTAAAAAAAAAAAAAAAGTTGAACATCCAAGTATCTTATATCATTATCACTTACCAGTAGAGACAATTGTCTCCACTTACCAGTAGAGACAAACACAACTATTTGTTTTCTTCCCTCCACTACCACTAATTTAGGTTATTGACCTAAATCACCCCAGAAATGAACAGGAGGAACCCAATTACATGTAATAAATCGCCAACACTGAACCATGGTATACCTGGGCTATGTAACATGTTCCTACCACTCTTCTCCAATAGCCTTCCATAAGCCACAAGTCACCTCAAGCCACAAATCCAGTAGTCTCTCTTTCCAACGCACATTCTCCTTGCTTTATTGGTGGCATCTGATACCACCCATTGCTTTCATCTTGAAATCCTTTCTCCTTGGTATTCCTAACATGCTACCATTCTGCTTATTCTGTTGAGTGCTTGTTCTCCAGTTACCTCACAATGTGGGGCTTAAACCTCAACTCTCTTCCTTAGAGACATTGTTCATTCTCACGGCTTCAATTATTAACTCCAAGAGACTATTTTCCAAAAGCACATCCTAAAAACAACAGTTCTCCTGAATGTTAACAGATCGGCATTTCTAACAGTGTATTTTGCATGATGATGTTATCCTCTCCACCTCACCCAAAAAGGATCCCTGAGACGGGTAAATCAATAAATGAAAATGTTTACAAGCCTACAAATAGATTTAAATTTCATATCTTCACATTTAAGATTAAGGATTCAATTTTAGTGAGTATGTTCACAAGACATCAATTACTATTTTAGTAGAATTATGAATAGAACACAAATATATATACAAATTTTATTTTTACTTGACTTGTATATAATCCATAAGAATCTTTACATGGGAATTGATAACTGCACATAAAAATAGAAAGAAGGCCAGGCGCAGTGGCTCACACCCATAATCCCAGCACTTCGGGAGGCTGAGGCAGGAGGATCATGAGGTCAGGTGTTCCAGACCAGCCTGGCCAATATGGTGAAACCCCATCTCTACTAAAAATACAAAAATTAGCTGGGTGCGGTGGCACATGCTTGTAGTCCCAGCTGCTCAGGAGGCTGAGGCAGGAGAATTGCTTGAACCTGGGAGGTAGAGGTTGCAGTAAGCCGAGATCATGCCACTGCATTCCAGCCTGGGTGACAGAGTGAGACTCCATCTCAAAACAAACAAACAAACAAAAATTGCAGGAAGACCTGGAACCTTAGAGGCTATAGGTTATGTCGCTAGTCGTCTTATCCTATGGATGAATTTGTATAGTCTCATCTTAATATATAAAAATGTTATTCAACTAGCATTTCTACAGAGTTTAAAATAAATGTATGCCAAGTTGTGAAGTGAAATGGCCATTTAATAAAGTGATATTTCTTATTATTGTGTGAGATTTTATAAAGAAAATTTATGGACTGTCAAATCTCAATGATGTATTTCAAGGCTTCTTTTCCTTCCTATGTGTTTTTTAAATGTCAATCTGACCATTTATTGAGAAAACATGTGTTGAACTCCTGTCTATGCTGGGTCTTACAATAGATGTTAGGAAAATAAAAATGAATCATTTATGCTTGCTGTCTTCCCAAATCTTGCAAGGTAGTATTCATACTTTTAAGCCAGATATAAACACATTTGACATAGTAAGAATAACAATCAAATTTCTTCTAAGTTGGCTCCTCAGTATGAGGACCAGAACACAGGCTGCTTCCTCCAACACTGTCATTTCCATACCTTGGGGCCAGGCTGTCCTTTTCCAGGTGGTCCCTCTGGGCCTCTTGCTCCTGGAAGCCCCGCTTCTCCCTAGAGAAAACGACACTGATGTCTTAGGTGACCCTCCAGTAGACAGACTGTATGTATCATCCCACCTTGTCTCCTTTTATCACCAGTGGATTCAGCTGAGACTCTCCAAAACACACCATACCTTCACTGTAGTCTCAAAATCAATCTGGAAGTTTATAAACTTGAAATAAAGTAACATCAAACTCCAGTTTAACTCAGAGCAGCTGGAGTATCATGAAAAAGTAATTTCTCAGCCAATTTCCAAAGCAATAAGCTCATTTTCCTTTGGCTCTTCCTTCGCATTTGGTAGATTTTTTAAAAAACAGGGAAGACCTTCAGCCTTTCCACCTGCTGTTTTTTGCTACTTTTATTGAAAAATGAGTATTTCAAATGTCAACTCAAAATACTTCAGGAAATCTTTACAATGGCCTTATTTCCTGAATGCATTCACAGACTCTCCTCTTGGCGGGGGGCGGGGGGAGTGGCTTTCTCTTAAATTTAAATTAATGTGCTTTCTAGAAATCCTGAAGAAACTAGGCCATAACCAAAACACCAGAGAGAAGGCAGAGGATGTGAGACACTATCTCAGCCTTTGAGTAGGCCCCTCCTTCTCTCAGGGAAAAGTGAAAAGGGACATTTGGGATTGTGAGATATTTTTTCTTCAAGAGACTAAGTTTGTCCTGGATGGCTTGAGTCGCACTCCTGAGGGACCAAGATATCAGTTTGGTTTAATAGTTCCTACTCCAGTAATATGAAAAGCTTGGTCTTACCTTCTTCCCAGCAGCTCCATCTTCTCCTGGTACTCCTGGTTGTCCTGGGAGCCCTATTGAGCCTGGCTCCCCCTGGTGGATGAACAAATATTTTATTTCCCAAAAGTTCATACCTCCATTCTGAGGTACTTGCAATTGGATGTATCTTAGTGTGTGAGAAAAGCCTCCATGAAATCTGATTAGTAATTAATACTAAACTATTTGATCTTTGGAAGTTACTTAACATCCCTAGGCCTTAGTTTTGATTCTATTTTATGGGCTGAATTGTGACCCCAAAAGATATGTTGACGTCCTAACTCTTTGTACCTGTAAATGTAACCTTAATTGGAAACACGGTCTTTGCAGATTTAATCAAGTTAAGATAAAGTCATTACAGGAGGCCCTAATTCAGTATAATAGATGATATAATTTGGCTCTGTGTCCCCACCCAAATCTTATTCGAATTGTAATTCCAAGTGTTGGAGGAGGGGCCTGGTAGGTGATCGAGTTATAGGGGTGGACTTTCCCCTTGCCGTTCTCATAATAGAGTTCTCATGAGATCTGGTTGTTTAAAAATGTGTGTGTAGTACGCCCCCCTTCACTCTCTCACTCTCCTGCTCCTCCATGTGAAGATGTACTTGCTTCCCCTTCACCTTCTGCTAGGATTATAAGTTTCCTGAGGCCTCCCAAAAGCCAAGCAGATGCCAGTATCATGTTTCCTGTGCAGCCTGCAGAACTGTAAGTCAATTAAACCTATTTTCTTTATAAATTACCCAGTCTCAGATAGTTATTTAAAGCAATGACAGAATGGACTAATACAATGGGTACTATAAAAAGAGGAAAATGCCTCTTGAAGACAGACATGTAGGGAGAGCACCATGTGACAAGAGAGGCAAAGACTAGAGTGAGCATCTGCTAGGCAAGGCATGCCAAGGATTGACAGGCACCCCCAGAAGCTAAGACGAGACCAGGAAGCATTCTCCCTTACAGGTTTTGGAAGAAGCATAGCCCTGCAGACTGATTTTGGACTTCTAGCCTCTACGACTGTGAGACAATAAATGTCTGTTGTATTAAGGCACTCAGTTCCTAGTACTTTCTTATGTCAGCTCTAGAAAACTAATATAAAAGTGAAATAACAAATTTGTGCCCTAACACCACTTCCAACTCGAATATTCAGTAATTCCACTTGTTTTCAAGTTAATTTATGATTAGTAATAAATCCTTTAAAATGTTCAGGAAAAAATATGCTACTTTCAAAGAGTTTAAAGTATCTTTATGGCATTTATTAATAGCAACAAAATGGAAAATAATTGGAAATAACTTCAACAAGCAGAAGCAAGCCAGTGGAAAAAAGCACAGTAAATCTAATACTAAGTAGATGGAATGATAAATATGAGAGAATAAAATAATAAACTTGAAAACAAAAAGTAAGAAGATTCATAAAACTGAAAGGTAATGCCTTTTTTTTTTTTTTTTTCGTTTGTTTGAGATGGAGTTTCACTCTTATTGCCCAGGCTGGAGTTCAATGGTGCGATCTCGGCTCACTACCACCTCCGCCTCCCGGGTTCAAGTGATTCTCCTGCCTCAGCCTCCGGAGTAGCTGGGATTACAGGCATGTGCCATCACACCTGGCTAATTTTGTATTTTTAGTAGAGACACAGTTTCTCCATGTTGGTCAGGCTGTTCTCGAACTCCTGACCTCAGGTGATCTGCCTGCCTCAGCCTCCCAAAGTGCTGGGATTACAGGCCTGGGCCACCATGACTGGCTGGTAATGCCTTTTTTAAAAAGAATAAAAGTGAATACATTTCTAATAGGAGTGATTAGGTTTTTTAAAAGATACCAATAAATAATATTAAAAAATAAAGATATAACTATAAATATAGTAAAATTTTTTTAAGTCATAGAAAATTGGTGATAAATTTTTTAAAATGTATTGAAAAATATGAATTATATAAATGCTGTAAAAAGAAATGAACAAGCTAGATAAACCAATACTATTAAATAAATTGAGTCAGTGATTAAAAGTCTCTAGTTCATCTCCCTCCAAGATCACAAGCTTAGTTGGTTTTACAGCAAGACTTACCAAACTTTTAAACTTTTGAAGAACAGTTATTCCCTATCTTATATAAACAATTCTAAAAAAAAGAAAAAGAGGGAAGTCTACCTAATTTATTTTATGAGGCTTATAAAGCCTTTTCAAAAAAATTATACAATGGCAAGACAAGAAAACAAAATTATAGACCAGTCACCCTATGAGATATAGCGCAATTTAAGCTTCCAATCAAATGCTTTAATTTCCCCCAGTGCCTGTATAAAAGTTTCCAAGTCATAATGCAGGGATTGAGAAACCAGGGAAAGTTCAGGCATCTCTAAGGAGATAAACATGCATCTGGGTGAGCCCAGGTATCAAAAGTTCACAGAGTAGATTACCAGAAGCAGTTACACAGAGAAAACTATAAGCATCTGCTGAGCATCCACAATGAGTATTCAATCAGTTGAGTAGTGCTCAGTACATGTGTATGAAGAAACTACCCAAGGCCAGGAAAACAACCAACTTAAAAGATTAGAGAGAACTGACTTTGAACCAGGAATACTGCCTATTTCTGCTTTCAAGAAATAAAACCTCACAATTCTGAGGGCATAAATTGGAGTTCTATAAAGGGTCTTACCTCAACAGCAGGGAAAAATTAACCCTAGACTAAATGTTGCTGTAGTCTTACCTAATAAAACTTAAATGCAAGACCAAAATGGGTCAATCTGTTTTCAAGTAACTACAAAATATTCAAGAACAAAGCTCAAATTAGAGGAATACAAAAATATCCAACATGCAAAAAGATAAAATTCACAATGTTGGGCATTCAATAAAAAACTACTCAGCTGGGCATAGTGGTACATGCCTGTAATCCCAACTACTCAGTAGGCTAAGGCAAGAAGACAGCCTGAGCCCAAGAATTCAAAGCAAGCCTGGGCAACATAGCAAGACCCCATCTTGAAAATATTAATATTAATAATAATATTTAATTTAAAATAGGCATTCAAAAGGCTGAAAATATAGCACTTTGTGTTGAGAAAAATCAACCCATTGAAACTTGCCCAGAAATAAAACCGGCATTAGAATTAGTAGGTAAGAACATTAAAACAGTTATCATCACTATATTCCATACAGTCAAGAAAACAGAGGAAATTTAAAGCATGTTAAATAGAGACATGGAAGATATATGGAGGATACAAATTAAAATTTTAGATTTGAAAATTACAATGTATGAGATAAAAAAAACACTGGACAGAATTAAAAGCTTATTAGTGTCATGGAAGAAAAGATAAATGAACTAAAACATGTAGCAATAAAAGCTATCCTAAACACAGAGAGGAAAGAGACTGAAAAAGAATGAGCAGAGCACCAGTGAACTGTGAAATAACCTGAAACATCCAAATAATAGCCTGGCCAACATTATTAAAACCCATCTCTACTAAAAAATACAAAAATTAGCCAGGGGTGGTGGTACATGCCTGTAATCCTAGCTATGTGGGAAGCTGAGGCACAGGATCACTTGAACCCAGGAGGCAGAGGTTGCAGTGAGTCAAGAGCATGCTACTGCACTTCAGCCTCGGTGGGAGTGAGACTCTGTCTCAAAACAAGAATAAAATCCAAATATAAGTAAAACTGAAGTTCCTTAGGTGAGGAAGTGCTATTTCAAGAAAAGCTGGCCAAATATTTTCCAAATTTGTTGAAAACTATAACCCATAGATCTAAGAATATCAGTAACCAAGAATATCAATGAACTTCAAGCACAAGAAACATATCTAAGGGACATTATAATCACACCACTCAAAACCAGTGATGTAGAGAAAATTTCAAAAGCAGCCAGAGGAAAAAAAGACATGTTGTGCAGAGAAACAAATATAAGGATAACAACAGATTTCTCATCAGAAACAATGCAAGAGAGAAGACAATAGAACAACATCTCGAAAGTACTAAAAGGAAAACAAAGGAACTGCACACTCTAATTCTGTAACTGGAAAAAATAATAAGCAAAGATTTTTTCTTTTGGAAGTTGATTTGGCAATTTCTTGGAATGCTAAATGAATACCTACCTTCTGACCTAGCCATTTCACTTCTAGGTGTTTACCCAAGAAAAATAAAAACAAATGTCCATACAAACACATATATAAGTGTTCATAACAGCTTTATTTATAATATTCAAAATCTGGAAAAAAGCAAAACTTTTATCCACAGATGAATGGATAAACAAATTGTGGCATATCCATATAATACAATAGTATTCCGTAATATGAAGGAATGAACTGTTCATATATATGCTACAACATGGATCTTAAAATGATTTTGCAGAGTTAAAAGAAGCCAGAAAAATATCATAAAGTATATAATTCCATAAAATCTA
>NW_016811421.1:1189834-1269502 GCF_001698545.2 Rhinopithecus bieti | reverse complement strand
GGGAGAGGGATTGCATTGGGAGTTATACCTGATGTAAATGACGAGTTGATGGGTGCTGATGAGTTGATGGGTGCAGCACACCAACATGGCACAAGTATACATATGTAACAAACCTGCACGTTATGCACATGTACCCTAGAACTTAAAGTATAATAATAATAAAAAATAAATAAATTTAAAAAAAAAGAAAATGCAAACTAATCTATGATGACAAAAAACAGGTCAATGGTTAGTGGATAATTGGAAAGCAGATCTGTGGGAAGCATATTAGTGAACATACAAGAAGTTACAGAGGGATAGAAGGACAGATGGTAACTTCTGAGGGTTATAGAAATACTTATCACCTTGATTGCAGTGATGATTCCAAGGGTATATACATATCTCAAAACATTATGTTTTATACTTTAAACATGTGCATTTATTATATGCCAATTATATAATACATAGTTATTAAAATAAAAGAAAAATCCTGAATAAAAGATTAGTCAGTTGAATGACCATCATAAAACATACACATAATGAATTGAGTTTATCTCAAGAATGCAAGGATGGTTTGACATCCGAAAACTCTGTAACTGTAACGTATCCTATTAAGAAGTCAACACAATTATCTTAGTAGATGCATAATTTGATAAAATCCAGTAATCATTTATATTTAATAAGTAACATTTGGTACAACCAAAAAAGAAGGGAATTACCTTAATCTAATAAAGGGTATCTATCAAAAACTTTCAGCAAATGTCACTTCTTTTGAAGTCATTTCTCTTAAACATTGTACAAGTGATCCTAGCAGTACAAAATGACAAAAATAATAATAAAAGGAGAGCTAAAAAAGAATAGGTAAAACTTTATTTTCAGACAATATGATTGTGTACATAGAGACTGAAAAAGCAAGAGATTCCACAGAGATTTCACAGGGTGGCTGGATACAAAATCAACATGCCAAAACAAACAAACAAAACAAACTACAAAAAAAACCTTCTCCTATAGACCTAGACCTATACTAGCTAGTTAAAAGATGTAGAAAAAAATTCACAATTACAAAAATTTCTGCAAGGTATCTGGAAATAAATTTAACTAAAGAAGTACAAGACATTTATGGAAAAAATTACAAATATTTTCTTGAAAAATTAGAGCTTTACTCTGTAGTATGAAAGACTTAATATTTAATCTGTAGATTTAGTGCAAACCAAATGGGGTATCCTGTTAAATTTGACAAGCCAACCCTAAAATACGTATCTTAGAGTCAATAATTACCAAGAAAGAAGATGAGAGTATTTTTCCTTTTAGATGACAAAACATATTGTAAATCTATTATAATCAAGACAAGGAGGTAATAGCACTGAGAGATATAAATAGACAAATGGAGTAGAACAGAGAGCTCAGGCACTGATGCTCAAAATATGGAAGCCTGATATATGGAAGAGGTGGTACTGCAAATCAGTGTTGTAAAGATGGACTATTAAATAACTGATTCTGGGGTACTTGCTTATTTATAGTAATAAAAAATAGATCCCTACATTGACCCACACACAAAAATAAATTCTGTGTGGGTTAAATACCTAAATTTTAAAACAAAACAATAAAATTTCAGAAAAAATACATAAGAATATCTTTATGAATTTGAGGTCAAGAAATGTTTTAAAATAATATTCAAAAATCACAAATCATAAAGGGATAGAAATATATCAGAATTTAAAACTTCTGTATACTAAGAAGTACTCTAAGTGAAAAAAATAAGTCACAGCCTAGGAGAAGATATTTGCAGTTTATATAACACAATAAGAGATATTTGTACACATTTCATATTTGCACAGATTTAGAGAAAGGAACATCATTACCTATTGCTAGCAGGAAGGTAAACTGGCACAAGCATTTTGGACAAGATTTTTGCAGTATCAAAATTGAAGACTCACATGCTCTATGATCTTCCCATTCTACCTCTAGCTGTCTATCTTCTACAAGTCAAGAAACTTGTCCTCTAACTTATACAAAAGGAAACAGAATGTTTGTGGCAGCATTGTTGGCAAAATCAAAAAGAAAGATAAGCAATTTAAATATCCACCAACATGAAGATGAATAAATATAAAATGAGATATTTTCATACAGTGGAATACTATAATGTGATTAATAGCAATGAATTAGTGGCATATAAAAACACCAATAAAACATAAGGTTGACTATAAATATATTGCAGAATGATATATCATGTAAAGTTCAAGAACACAAAAAAAGCGATATATATTTTATGGGTAAAAACGTGTAGGAAATTATAAAAACTTCAAAAGAATGATAAACACCAAATTCATGATAATGATTATGTGTGAGGAGAGAAGGGAGGGCAGTGGGATTGGGGAGCGCCAGCGGGATCCTTCAGCCACACTTACAATGTTTCTTTTAAAAAGTCTAGAGTCAGTGTGGTAAAATGTTAACATTTGATAAAGCTGGGCTGCGGAATACATAGGTGCTCTTTGTATTATTCTCTATATGGTGAATATATTTGAAATACTTCATTTTTTTTTTTAAGACTGAGTCTTACTTTGTCACCAGGCTGAAGTGCAGTGGCGCAATCTCAGCTCACTGCAACCTCCACCTCCTGGGTTCAAGCGATTCTCCTGCCTCAGCCTCCCAAGTAGCTTGGGACCACAGGCACACACCACCACGCCCAGCTAATTTTTGTATTTTTAGTGGAGATGGGGTTTCACCATGTTGGCCAGGATGGTCTCAATCTCTTGACCTCATGATCCACCCACCTTGGCCTCCCAAAGTGCTGGGATTACAGGCGTGAGCCTGGCCAACCTGGCCAAACCATAATTCATTTTTTAAAGTAAGCTTAAGATTGCACATGTCATAAGTAGTGGAACTGAGATTTGAACTTGGGTAGTCTAACAGCTGAGCCTTACTATATTGTATATTGCCTCTTTGCAGTTGACATGTATATAACATAATATGTTTGTATACATACATACACAGAGGCATATATTACATATATGTATAAACATATATGTCAAACTTGGTACTTAGTATATTGTGTAGCACATGGAAACCATGTAAAAATATCAGCTACTATTACTATATTAATACATTTTTATCCTTTGTAATGATATGTTTATACATGTAACATGTATATTCTTCTTAGACCTGCATCTTACATATTCTTCTAATACTCAAATGCTTGTAAGAATATGACAATAACAACAGAACAATGGTGAAGTTGAGTGCTCAACATGGCTCTTTAGATCCTATATAATTTCAGGATGAGTTACAGAACTGTGAAGGGTAAAGTAAGTATTCGTTCATTTATTCAGCAGTATTTATTGAGAATCTATCATGTCCCCAAAGCTGGGGATTCTATAATAAACCAAGATAAACAAAGTGCCACCCCAGTGGAGTATATATTTTAGAGCAGCACTGTCCAAGAGGAATATAAAGCAAGGCATACATGTAATTATAGCTTTTGCAGTAGCAGTAGCCACACTTAAAAAGTAAAAGGAGCCCGTTAATATAGCATTAGATAACACGTGCAGGGTCTGTACTGCAATCGGATATAAAGGAAACCTTACATAATATTACACAAAGTATCATATCACTTCTGAGCAGCAGTCAACTCACCTTTGGACCTTGTACTCCAATTCCTACTGGTCCTCGAGGGCCTGTAGGTCCCATTTGGCCTACTTCTCCCTAGTAAGAAAGGGGAATATTTTAATACAGCAGCAAAGTGAAAATAATATATTCCTGCTGTTGATCTCCTAAAACCTGTCGTATATCAATAAAGTAAAACAGTTTCATATGCTCAATTCATATATATTACCTGAAATCCCTTCAGATGGATGGATTTGCACAAGATTTGGAATATATGTAAATGAAAAATATACATAATATTTGATGTATATATGGTCTGACTTAAAATATAGGCCATATAGCATATTCAAAATTGATTTTTAAGGAGCCCCTTGTGGAGGGTATCTGGAAAAAGATAGGCAGTTGCATTCTAGAACAACTAAAATTGGCACAGGAAAAGCCAAGGTAACTGCTGATCAAGAGCAATGTCATAAGCAGAGAACACAACTTGAGCTTTCAAGGACAAGCTCCAAATCAAAACTCTCAAGAATAGTCAGAGTGGTCCATTGAGCGGCTTCTCACATGGACAGCTCTAAGGAGTGCGTTCTAAGGTTAGCAATCTCAGAGAAGTATTTTATATTGAACAATGATTCACGATTCTTAGAAGCAATATTAAGGATAACTAGTTAAATAAGTGCCATGCTCCTCCTCAAGGAAAAAATAATAGTTCCAATCTATGAGATAGTTTGATTCCCAAGTACATAAAACATTTTTATTTGTTAGATCATTTCTGATCCCATCTCTTTAGCTATGGTTTTAGTAGTTGGACCTACTGTCAGAGTGGTGGTGAGAATGAAAGTTAGCCAACCTAGAAAGACACATAACCACTGGTTGCCTCTGTTAATATTACTGCTTGAGTTGCTAGAATAGGATCTCATAAGTAAAAGTAACAAAGAAAACAACAAATGAAAATTGCGTAAGTAAAACTTTCTTAAAGCATAAAGAACACATATTACATTTTCTAAATTGTCAGGAATATCAGTAACATTTTGCATTAAGTAGAGATCTCTGATTAAGTTCATTCTATCTGCTGTCTTCCAAATGTACTGGTACTGATCAGAAAACAGCAATTATACTATAGATATATTAAACTCTGCTCTCGTTTACAAAATTACCTTGGAACCAGGTAAGCCTTGTCCTGGGGGTCCTTGTGGACCAGGTGGACCAATAGGACCTTGGATTCCCTTTAAAATAAAATTTTATAAAATAGTATTAGTGAAATTAAGTAGTTTCAAATCCTCTAAAGTAAAACTTTAGCTCATACCCCATAATAAGTTACTTACACTCAATAAACATTTGTGGAGTGGGGTGGCAGAGGCTGCTAGTTAAACCACAATTTGCATTCTTCCCTATTTCCATATTAAGAGAAATTTTAGCTGGCCCATATGTCTGCCTAGAATAAAGACCACATTGCTCAGTCCCTGTTGCAGCCAAGAGTGGCCATGTGGGCTAGATTCTAGCCAATGGGATGTGAATGAAGTGATGTGTGTAATTCCTGGTTCATGCTAAAAGAAGAGGTATGCCTTCTCCTTCCCTTTTCCTCTTCTTCAGTAGCTGGAATTAAGAGAGGGTGGTCACCCAGGATCACGCAGATGAGGAAAGCACCCTCAGTATGGCAGACTAACAAGACTGATTAATAGAGCCACTATACCAGCTTGGAGTTTTAAGTAAGGAAAATGAAATTACATCTAGTTAACCTATTTCATATCTCTGTCACATGTAGGCAAACCTATATCCCAGTTGTCCCAATATATATGTATCAGGATGGTAAATTGAAGGTTTGACCTAGGCTCTAAGAAGCAATAGTCAGTAGATACCAAACTGAAGAATGTTCAAACACTTGACTCGCTCCTTCACACTATAAAGGAGGTTTTTATACATGGGTATAAAAAGGGATGTGCACATACGTGTACATGTGTATATGTGGTTGTTTATATTTCACTCTATTTTGTAAAAGATCTGAGTTGATCAAGCCTCCAAATATTTAACAAAAATCTGTGGGCCATTTAAGAGATATTGTAAACATGTTGCTGGAAACAGAAGTTCCCTCGTAAACACATGAGGGAAAACACTCATTTTTATAAGAGAAATAGGAAGATCGAATATAACAAGAATGTAATGGATAAACACATAAAATTAAAGATAAGAATATTGAATAACTGAGGTTAAATTTAAGTAAATAAACAGAGGCTAAATTTAAGTAGAATTTATATCATTTGTCTTAAAAGGTAAATAAATGATTTTCTTGTTCAGATCATTTTACAAATAGAGGTCTCATTTCCAATCGAGATCAGCTCTATAAGGACACATCTACCTCAAAATTTTTTTTTTCTTTTGAAAAGAAGAAAAGGGGTGAGAAAATGAAAGAAGTACAAGAGTTGTTTTGTTTTGTTTTGTTTTGTTTTTTCCCAAGCTGAAGAAGAACAACCTCCACCAAGGAACAGCATTAAAGGCGACAAGAAGCTGTAGGTAGGAGGTCTAGAATTCACAGGCCATCTGGACAGACTTGTCTTTGAACCTCATGTTTAGCCCCATAGTGGTGACTCAGCACCAGGAGTACCACAAGACCAATGTGACAGCATTGTCCGGCCACTTTCGGGATCAGTAAGCCCCTGCTAAAATCAACAAATAAACTACAAGGCTTGAGAATGTCTTCTGGTATCATCAAATCATGATTTGAGTAGCCCAAATATCCAGCTGTTAATTATTATCTAAATATTTATTTATACAATTATCTTGGCTTCTTCTGTACCTTAAGATTCCTAATGTGTTAGACTAGGTCCTCTGTCAAGGTTAAGGGAATGGAAAAAGGAGTCATACCCAACAAAAAAAGTAATAATAACAATAAATTAGCAGACAGTTAGAAATAAACCCGAAGTTAATCTCAACAATGACATTTGGAATTATCTCAATTTTTAAATTCTTCTGTTCTCCCACTACCCTAGATAAAGAAAGCACTATTCATTCTCTAAGCAATAGAATAATTCAAATCTTAATCATAAATCTTAATCAAACCTAACCTGCCACTTTCTAACCAGGAGATATTTAGCATAAAACTGGATTTGTTGGTCACTTTGATTATGAGACTGCATAAGTATACGGTAAACAACAAAGTATATGGTAAACAAAAAACTACATGGTTAACAACAGTAGAGAGTACTGTTATACTATCTTCACATTATTTAGATTTATCACAATACCTAGATTTTCCAAAAGTTATTAGAAGATTTTGGAAGTGGTTCTAATCATGAACGTAGACATTCTTACAGATCTTTCTTTTCTTCTCATCAACGGGCCAGGTGTCATTTATAAATTCTCTCTGTGGTTTGCTTCTATTCAAGAAGGGTACCCCTTAAACTAAGTGGTTACTTCTGATCCTGGTCCAAGTTTTAACTATATTACTTTTTAAAAAATTGGTATGTAGCTTGTTGGAGTGGTTGGTGGGGGGATACTACTCTACTCCTTTGGGAGAGAGTGGGGTTCAATTTTCACAAAGCTTCAAGGAGAAAAAAAATATGCAAACCAGCAGGTAAGTAAACTGTTGTTCCCAAGGGGAACTAAAAATATTGCAACAAAACCTTTACCTTGTTAATTAGGTTTTAATGTTAAAAGTCACAGCCTCACGAAACACACTACCTATTTTTTAAGCCTTTGGAAGTTCTAAAAAATAAAATCTTCTCATGAAACCATCTTATCCTTCCCTATATTCATTTCTGGACTTATACTCCATTGCAATTAACTGTCAAACATACTCATAGCTGTTTGCAGGACTGGACTTCAATGAAGACCAAGATGGGGCTAGAATGTTCTGCACTGAAGGGAAAGGAAGAATGCATTAATTACCTGTTCTCCTTGACTCCCAATTCCTGGGATCCCCATTGGTCCTTGGGGTCCCACAGGTCCCATATCCCCCTGCACAGAAATATAACAATAAAACAAAATCTTATTATTTCATACTTTGCTAACCTGGAATTAAGCTATGTTAAAATCTATCTTTATACCATAAAAAAAAGTTCAACATGGAAAATTATAAAACTTTATTTTATTCCTTTTAAACAGTTTATAGTTCAAATTCTCCAAAATAGTAAATGACATTTTTGCTATTTGGTCTAAGTTAGTGAGCATTTGTATAGGCTTATATTTATCAATCATTTTCTTACAAACAAAATTCCTGAATAGTTGTTATGACATAAACATTTCCTGCTAAGATTATAACAGAAATATTTAAAAGTAGAAAATTCATAGGATATAATAAAAAAAGAATTTGAGAGACAAATTGAAGAAAATATTTTAAAATTTTCTAAATACCCTTTCCCTCCAAATCTTATTTAAAAGGCATTTTGAAAATTAAGAAATGATCTCAAGTGAATGCAACAAAATTAAAGAGCCCTATTTTTCTTCTTCCATGAAATTGAGAAAAGAAAATTAAAGTACCAGCAAGCAGAACTTAATTCATTCTTTCTGTGTCTTTATACAGATGTTTGTTGAGTGCCCATTATATGCCAGAAAGTGTTCCAAACACTAGGAAAATAACAGTGACCAAACAGCTCAAAATCTCTGTCCTCCATTTAGCTTAGATTTTAGTAGGGGAAACAAGATAGTCATCAAGACAGGTAGATAAAATAACTAGTCTGTTGAATAATAAGTGTGAAGGAGAAAAATTAATCAGGGAAGAGAGGAGGCAGCGATGATTTTGGTTAAGATGTCCAGAGATGACGTCACTGATGAGAGGCAATGAGCCAGGTAGAAACCCAGAAGAAAAGCATTCCAGGCAGAGAAACAGCCAAAGCAAAGATGATGCCTGACATGTTCCAGAAACAGCAGGGAGACAGTGCCAGAGGAACCATCTCCATGAGGGAGAGCGGTAAACAATGAAGTCAGAGAATTATGGCAGTGGAGTCAGGTAGAAGGATTACTGGGACCTTTGAGGCCATTGTAAGGACTTGGCTATTCTCTGAGTGAGATAGGAAGCCACTGGAGGGTTTTGAGAAGGGAAGTGAGAGATCTGACTTGGTTTTTAAGGCCCCATCTGGAAACTGTATGGAAAACAGACTGAAGGGAGGTCTACATGAGAGATAATGGGGCACAAACCAGCGTGTTGAGAGCAGAGGTGGTGGGGAGTGCTCAGAACCTGGAAAATGTTGAAGGTAGAGTGATGGGATTTGCTGAGGATTGAGAGGACTCCAGGATGTCTCCAAGGCTTTTGGCAGAATAGAGTTGTCATTGACCGAGAAGAAAAAGCCTGAGAGAAAAGTAAGGTTTGAGGTGGAGGGTGATATCAGGAGTTCAGTTTTGGACATGTTTAGTTTGAGATGCCTAAAATGAACATTCGAATGGTGATATCAAGTAGGTGGGGGAGGCCTGGGATGAGAACATAAATTTGGGAGCCCACAGTATATAGATGATATTGAAGGCCATAATTGAGTGACTTTGCCAAGTAATAGAAAAAAGAGACTGTCCCAGGACTGAGCCTGCCCTTTAAGCACTCCAATCATTAGAGGTCAGAGATGAAGAAGCCACAGCAGTGGAGACTGAGAAGGAAGCAGCCAGAGAGACCAAGTGAAGAGAGTGTTTCAAGAAGGTGAGGGATCCATCTGTCAAATGCTACCAACAGGGCAAATAAGTTGATGACAGAGAATTGACTACTGGATTGAGTAACATGGTTAAGATGCTCATTTTAATTGCAGTTGTATTTAGACTACATTAGGGCTGCAAAACTTTTCAACAGTTGGATAGTAAACATTTTGGACTTGAGGGTCATAATAACGTCTCTTTTGCAATTGATCAATGCTGCATTGGTAGTACAAAAGTAGCCATAGATAATACATAGTGAACAAGTATACCTGTGCTCCGATAACATTTTATTTATAAAAACAGGCAGCCAGCTCCACAGCTGGCCCATGTTTGAACTAAATAAATATGTTTTTATGAAAAACAATGTATCATTTGGCAGGCGCAGTGGCTCACGCCTGTAATCCCAGCACTTTGTGGGGCTGAGGTGGGCGGATCACCTGAGGTCAGGAGTTCGAGACCAGCCCAACCAACATGGAGAAACCCCGTCTCTACTAAAACTACAAAATTAGCTGGGCATGATGTCACATGCCTGTAATCCCAGCTACTCAGGAGGCTTAGGCAGGAGAATTGCTTGAACAGGGATGTGAATGTTGCGGTGAGCTGAGATCATGCCATTGCACACCAGCGTGGGAAACAAGAGCAAAACTCTGTCTCAAAAAAAAATGTATCATTAGATCAAACTTTATATAATATTAAATATATAGAACCTGTACTAAGAGATGCCCTGGAATACACTCCTTAGTGTTCTACTTTCTATCAACCCTTGATCTACATAAATATTATGGAAGGAAAACATAATGGACTCAAGTTCTGGCTCAGAGCTGGATTATTCTGATTCAGAACTTGATTTCTTATGCATCAGATATTGTGCTACATCCTTTCATTTATCCTCACAACAACCCCGGTAAAGTGGTAATCCCCATTTTTCAGATGAATGTAAGTAACTCACCCCAGGTCACACAACTGTTAGATGGCAGAAGTGAGAGTCAAGTCCACTCTGACTCCAAAACCCAACTCATAGCCACTAGTTTGCAAATATTTGTTAAACACGTAAGAGAGGGTCCCTTTTTGTGCAGTGTTATTGACATTTAAATACCCACGCCATAAGTACAACTTTGTTTTGTACCTTTATATATGAGAGGCCTTATCAGAGGCGTGTGTATATTATCACTTGAATCACAGACACCAAGGGTCTCTGAATCTAGTGTTATATGTAAAAGAATAGGAAAGGAAGAAAGGAAAAAGAAGATGGTATTGAGGGAACAGCAGATAAAAGCTTTGCTATGTAATAATATCCTGATATTTCAAAGTGTTTTCTTTGCATGAGCTCCAGATGTAAAAATACATGCACCATGTCACAACACCACCTGAAAAAGTTAATTTACTGAACTCATAAAACAATGGTTCTGTTGTATTCAGTTCTCACTGCTCCAAAGGAAGAAAGAGCATCTTACGTATTTTTTGGAGTATTTTGGAGCTGCAGTACAACCAGAGCTAAGAGACTTGAAAAAAGAATTGTATTGCATCTAAAATTCATATCACTATTTATTTCTGCTATTTAAATACAAACAGCTAGAAGAAATAACTACCAGCAAATAAAAATAAGTCATTCAAGATTGAAACCCAACACTTGATATAATTATGAATATCAATTGTTACTCCAATATAATATACAATATAATGATATGCTTAAAGGCTGATATATAAATGACTCTGAATTGATATGAGCTCTCTGATTTTTCACACATTTCTTATATCCTTCCCCCTCTGGCAGCTTCACTTCCACTGCTTTTTATGGCTGTATCAGCCTCTAGTAGCTTCTATCACCAGCCCCATTCCCATTTCTAATCTGGTATAATCTGCAGCTGTTGTAAAGAAAACAAATAGCCAGTGAGAAAGAGAAAAGCAATCCCTAACAATGAGGAGCTGACCTGACCCTGGCAACTAGGCTGTAGTGCCAAACACAAACAATTTGACAAATCACCAAGATCAGACAAGGCCACCCCATGACTGTGATGGACCAAGAGGAAAGCCAGACTATTCCATAATTATATCTAAGCACAGACAAAAACAGCAAACACTGTACAAAACCCTCAAATGATCAAACATCTCCAATATTGGCTAAAATGAGTGATGGCTACTTCTACCAGTTATGACTCAGCCTAACTCCATTTGTCCCAACTTCTAGATGAGATTCATTAAATACCCAATCTTAAATTTATCTCCAATTATTGATAACATTCAACCCAGAGCCCATCCCTGATTCCTTTTTTTTTTTTTTTTTTTTTTGAGATGGAGTCTCACTCTGTCGCACAGGCTGGAGTGAAGTGGCGCAATCTCAGCTCACAGCAAGCTCTGCCTCCCGAGTTCACACCATTCTCCTGCCTCAGCCTCCTGAGTAGCTGGGACTACAGGCGCCTGCCACCATACTCGGCTAATTTATTTTTTATTTTTTATTTTTAGTAGAGACGGGGCTTCAACGTGTTAGCCAGGATGGTCTCGATCTGCTGACCTTGTGATCCACCCTCCTCGGCCTCCCAAAGTGCTGGAATTACAGGCGAGAGCCACCGTGCCCGGCCCTGATTTCTTAAATGATTCCCAAACATCACCTAACACAAGCACAAATCCTATAAAATATCTTTCATCCTCTTCCTGAGTCCCTGTAGGTTCATCGTATGTGGTCTCCCTCCCTACAGAGTCAACAAGCCTTGTATTGCATCTAAAATTCATATCACTATTTATTTCTGCTATTTAAATACAAACAGCTAGAAGAAATAACTACCAGCAAATAAAAATAAGTCATTCAAGATTGAAACCCAACACTTGATATAATCATGAATATCAATTGGATGTCTGCCAGAGGCACTGGGAAAAGGCCACAGTGGGAAGGAAACCTCCAACTGAATTTGTAATAATTTCAACAGATTGAGAAGTCTCCTGGTCAGAGCTCAGGAAAGGGCATGAATCCAGTGTGCAGACTCCACAGGCAGGGGAAGAAAGAAAGCTCTACTGACTTTCCTATTTGGGAGGCGGGAAGCCTGGGACAGGTTCTCAACCCTGCTCACCCACTGCCTGGAAACAGACTCCGTGTTGTTGGAGGGGCACAGTGGGAGTGAGACCAGCCCTTCGGTTTGCATGGGAGCTGGGTGAGGCCTGTGACTGCCAGCTTTCCCCCACTTCCCTGACAACCTGCATGGCACAGCAGAGGCAGCCATAATCCGCCTAGGTACACAACTCCACTGACCTGGGAACCTCACCTTTATCCCCCACAGCAACCACAGCAAGACCCGCTCTAGTAGAGTCTGCGCTCAGACACACCTAGCCTTGCTCCCACTTAATAGTCCTTCCCTATCCACCCTGGTAACTGAAGACAAAGGGCATATACTCGTGGGAGTTCTAGGGCCCCGTCCGCCACCTATTGCTTCCCATACTACCACAGCTGATGCTCTCTTGAAAGTACCACCTCCCAGCAGGAGGCCAACTAGCACAAAAATACTGCACTAACCAACAAAAGCTAAGGACCTTCACAGAGTCTATTTCACCCCCCTGCCACGTCCACTGGAGCAGGTGCTGGTATCCATGGCTGAGGGACCCACAGACGGTCCACATCACAGAACTCTGTGCAGAGAGCCCCCATTACCAGCCTGGAGCCCAGTAGACTTGCTGGGTGGCTAGATCCAGAAGAGAGATAATAATCACTACAGCTCGGCTCTCAGGAAGCCACGTCCCTAGAAAAAGGGTGAGATTACTACATCAAGGAAACACCCCATGGGACAAAAGGAATTTAATGACAGCCTTGAGCCCTAGAACTTCCTTCTGACAGAGCCTACCCAAATGAGAAGGAACCAGAAAACCAACTCTGGCGATATGACAAAACAAGGTTATTTAACACCCTCCAAAAAATCACACTAGCTCACCAGCAATAGATCCCAACAAGAAGACATCCCTGATCTACCTGAAAAAGAATTCAGAAGGTGAGTTATTAAGCTAATCAGGAAGACACCAGAGAAAGGTGAAGCCCAATGTAAGGAAATGTTTAAAGTGATCAAAGAAATGAAGGAAGAAATATTTGATGAAATAGATGGCATAAATAAAAACAATCAAAACTTCAGGAAACGTGGATGCACTTATAGAAACGCAGGCTGGGCACAGTGGCTCGTGCCTGTAATCCCAACACTTTGGGAGGCCGAGGCAGGTGGATCACCTGAGGTCAGGAGTTCGAGACCAGCCTGACCAACATGGAGAAACCCCATCTCTACTAAAATACAAAATTAGCCAGGTGTGGTGGCACGTGCCTGTAATCCCAGCTACTCGGGATGCTGAGGCAGGACAATCACTTGAACCCAGGAGGCGGAGGTTATGGTGAGCTGAGATCGCACCATTGCACTCCAGCCTGGGCGACAAGAGCAAAACTCCATCTCAAAAAAAAAAAAAAAAAAGAAAGAAATGCAAAACCCTCTGGAAATTCTCAGCTATAGAATTTAACAGGCAAAAGAAAGAACTTCAGAGCTCAAAGACAAAGTTTTCGAATTAACCCAATCCAACAAAGACAAACAAAAAAGAATAAGAAAATATGAAGGCAGGTGGATCACCTGAGGTCAGGAGTTCGAGACCAGCCTGACCAACATGGTGAAACCCCATCTCTACTAAAAATACAAAAATTAGCCAGGTGTGGTGGCACGTGCCTGTAATCCCAGCTACTCGGGATGCTGAGGCAGGACAATCACTTGAACCCAGGAGGCGGAGGTTATGGTGAGCTGAGATCGCACCATTGCACTCCAGCCTGGGCGACAAGAGCAAAACTCCATCTCAAAAAAAAAAAAAAAAAAAAAAAAAAAATGCAAAACCCTCTGGAAATTCTCAGCTATAGAATTTAACAGGCAAAAGAAAGAACTTCAGAGCTCAAAGACAAAGTTTTCGAATTAACCCAATCCAACAAAGACAAACAAAAAAGAATAAGAAAATATGAACAAAGTCTCTAAGAAGTCTGGGATTATGTTAAGCAACCAAACCTAAGAATAATCGGTGTTCCTGAGCAAGAAGAGAAATCTAAAAGTTTGAAAAATATATTTGGAGGAATAATCGAGGAAAACTTCCCCACCCTTGCTAGAGAATTAGACATCAAAATACAAGAAGCTCAAAGAACACCTGGGAAATTCATCACAAAAAAGATCATCACCTAGGCACACTGTCATCAGGTTATCTAAAGTTAAGATGAAGGAAAGAATCTTAACAGCTTGTGAGGCAAAAACACCAGGTAACCTATAAAGGAAAATCTATCAGATTAACAGCAGATTTCTTAACAGAAACCCTACAAGCTAGAAGGGATTGGGGTCCTATCATCAGCCTCCTCAAACAAAACAATTATCAGTCAAGAATTTTGTTTCCACCGAAACTAAGCTTCATATATGAAGGAAAGATACAGTCTTTTTCAGACAAACAAATGCTGAGAGAATTTGCCACTACCAACCCAGCACTACAAGAACTGCCAAAAGGAGTTCTAAATCTTGAAATGAATCCTGGAAACACATCAAAACAGAAACTCTTTAAAAATTTCACATGACCTATAAAACAAAAATATGATTAAAAAAAGGTATACAGGCAACAAATAGCATGATGAATGGTACCTCACATCTCAATACTAACATTGAATGTAAATGGCCTAAATGCTCTCCTTCAAAGATACAGAATTGCAGAATGGATAAGAATTCACCAACTAACTATCTACTGACTTCAGGAGACTCACCTAACACATAAGGACTCACTTAAACTTAAGGTAAGGGGATAGAAAATGGCATTTCATGCAAATGGATGTCAAAAGCAACCAGGGGTAGCTATTCTTATATCAGATAAAACAAACTTTAAAGTAGCAACAGTTAAAAAACACAAAAAAGGTCATTATATAATGATAAAAGGCCTTGTCCAATGGAAAAATATCACAGTCCTAAATATATATGCAGCTAACACTGGAGCTCCCTAATTTATAAAACAATTACTAATATATCTAAGAAATGAGAGAGACAGCAACACAATAACAGTAGTGCACTTTAATACTCCACTGACAGCACTAGACAGGTCATCAAGACAGAATGTCAACAAAGAAACAATGGATTTAAACTATACTCTGGAACAAATGGACTTAACAGATACTTACAGAACATTCTACCCAACAACCACAAAATATACATTCTACTCAACAGTGCATGGTACTTTCTCCAAGATAAACCATATCAAAGGCAACAAAACAAGCCTCAATAAGTTCAAGAAAATTAAAATTATACCAAGCAGTCTTTCAGACCACAGTGGAATGAAACTGGAAATCAACTCCAAAATGAACCTTCAAAGCCATGCAAATACATGGAAATTAAATAACCTGCTCCTGAAAGATCATTGGGTCAAAAATGAAATCAAGATGGAAATTTTAAAATTCTTCGAACTGAATGACAGTAGTGACACAACCTATCAAAACCTTTGGGATACTGCAAAGGTGGTGCTAAGAGGAAAGTTCATAGCCCTAAACACCTATATCAAAAATTCTGAAAGAGCACAAACAATCTAAGGTCACACCTCAAGGAACTAGAGAAACAAGAACAAACCAAACCCAAACTCAGCAGAAAGGAAATAACCAAGATCAGAGCAGAACTGAATGAAATTGAAAATAAAAAATTCAAAAGATAAATTAAACAAAAACTCATTCTTTGAAAATATAAATTGGTTGGGTGTGGTGGCTCACGCCTACAATCCCAGCACTTTGGGAGGCCGAAGCGGGCGGATCACAAGGTCAGGAGATGGAGACCATCCGCTAACACGATGAAACCCCATCTCTACTAAAAATACAAAAAAGTCAGTCGGGTGTGGTGGCGGGCGCCTGTGGTCCCAGCTACTCGGGAGGCTGAGGCAGGAGAATGGCATGAACCCAGGAGGCGGAACTTGCAGTGAACCAAGATTGTGCCACTGAACTCCAGCTTGGGGGACAGAACAAGACTCTGTATCAAAAAAAAAAAAAAAAAAAACAAAGAAAAGAAAAGATAAATTGATAGACCATTAACAAGATTAACCAAGAAAAGAAGGGAGAAAATCCAAATAAGCTCAATTAGAAATGAAACAGGAGATTTACAACTGGCACCAAAATCAAAAGAAATCCAAACAGAAATCCAAAGGATCATTCAAGGCTACTATGGACACCTTTATGCACATAAAGTAGAAAACCTAGAGGAGATGAATAAATTCCTGAAAAGATACAACCTTCCTAGCTTAAATCAGGAAGAAGTAGATACTCTTAACAGACCAATAACAAGCAGTGAGATTGAAATGGTAATTTAAAATTACCAACAAAAAATGTCCAGGACTAGAAGGATTCACAGCAAAATTCTACCAGACATTCAAAGAATTGGTATCAATCCTATTGACACTATTCCACGAGATAGAGAAAAGGGAACCCTTCCTGCAACATTCTATGAAGCCAGTATCACCCTAAGACCAAAACCAGGAAAGGACATAACCAAAGAGAAAACTACAGACCAATATCCCTGCTGAACATAGATGCTAAAATCTTTAACAAAATACTAGCTAACTGAATCCAACAATATATAGAAAAGATAATCCACCATGATCAAATGGGTTTCATACCAGGGATGCAAGGATGAGTTTAACATACACAAGTCAATAAATGTGATACACCACATGAACAGAATAAAACAGGCTGGGCACGGTGGCTCACACCTGTAATCCCAGCACTTTGGGAGGTCAAGGCAGGTGTATCACTTGAGGTCAGAAGTTCGAGACTGGCCTGGCCAACATGGTGAAACCCCATCTCTATTAAAATATAAAATTTAGCTGGATGTGGTGGTGGGCACCTACAATCCAAGCTACTCAGAAGGCTGAGGCAGGAGCCTTCTGCTTCAACCTGTGAGGTGGAGGTTGCAGTGAACTGAGATGGTACCACTGCACTCCAGCCTGGGCAACAAAGTAAGACCCTGCCTCAAAAAAACAAAACAACAAACAGAAATCACATGATCATCTCAACAGATGCAGAAAAGTATTTGACAAAATCCAGCATCACTTTATGATGAAAACTCTCAGCAAAATTGGCATGCAAGGAGCAAACCTCAAGGTAGTAACAGCCATCTATGACAAACCTATAGCCAACATAATAGTGAATGCAGAAAAGCTGAAAGCATTTCCTCTGAGAGCTGGAACAAGACAAGCATGCCCACTCTCACCACCCCTCCACCACATAGTACTGGAAGTCCTAGCCAGAGCAATCAGATAAGAGAAAGAAATAAAGAACTTCCAAATTGGTAAAGAGGAAGTCAAACTGTCTGTTTGCTGATGATATGATTGTTTACCTAGAAAACCCTAAAGACTCCTCCAGAAAGCTCCTAGAATTGATAAAAGAATTCAACAAAGTTTCCAGATACAAAATTAATGTACACAAATCAGTAGCTCTTCCATAGACCAACAGCAAACAAGCTGAGAATCAAATCAAGAACTCAACCCTTTTTACAATAGCTGCAAAAAATAAAATAAAATACTTAGGAATATACTTAACCAAGGAGGTGAAGGACCTCTACAGGGAAAACTACAAAACACTGCTGAAAGTAATCATAGATGACACAAACAAATGGAAACACAGCCCATGCTCATGGATAGGTAGAATCAATATTGTGACAATGACCATACTGCCAAAAGCAATCTACAAATTCAATGAAATTCCCATCAAAATACCACCATCATTCTTCACAGAATTAGAAAAAACAATTCTAAAATTCATATGGAACCAAAAAAGAGCCCACAGAGCCAAAGCATGACTAAGCAAAAAGAACAAATCTGGAGGCATCAATTACCTGATTTCAAACTACACTATAAGGCCATAGTTACCAAAACAGCATGGTACTGGTATAAAAATAGCCACATAGACCAGTGGAACAAAATAAAGAACCCAGAAATAAACCATCATACTTACAGCCAACTGATCTTTGACAAAGCAAACAAGAGTATAGAGTGGGGAAAGGACACCCTATTCAACTGGAATAATTCAGCTGTAATAATTGGCAAGCCACACGTAGAAGAATAAAACTAGATCCTCATCTCTCACCTTATATAAAAATTAGCTCAAGATGGATCAAGGACTTAAATCTAAACCTGAAACTATAAAAATTCTAGAAGATAACATTGAAAAACCCCTTCTAGACATTGGCTTAGGCAAGGATTTCATGATGAAGCACCCAAAAGCAAATGCAATAAAAACAAAGATAAATAGCTGGGACCTAAACTAAAAAGCTTTTGCACAGCAAAAGGAACAGTTAGCAGAATAAACAGACAACACACAGAATGGGAGAAAATCTTCACAATCTATACATGTGACAAAGGGCTAATATCCAGAATCTTCAATGAACTCAAACAAATTATCAAGAAAGAAACAAACAATCCCATTAAAAAGTGAGCTAAGGACATGAATGCACAATTCTCAAAAGAAGATATACAAATGGCCAACAAACATGAAAAAATGCTCTACACCACTAATGATCAGGGAAATGCAAATCAAAACCACAATGTGATACCACCTTATCCTGCAAGAATGGCCATAATCAAAAAATCAAAAAATAATAGATGTTGGCGTAGATGCAGTGAACAGTGAACACTTCTACCTTGCTGGTGGGAATGTAAACTAGTACAACCAGTATGGAAAACAATGTGGAGATTCCTTAGAGAACTAAAAGTATAACCATCATTGGATCCAGCATTCCCACTACTGGGTGTCTACCCAGAGGAAAAGAAGTCTTATACGAAAAAGGTACTTGCACATACATGTTTATAGCAGCACAATTTGCANAAAAAAAAAAAAAAAAAAAAAAAAAAACAAAGAAAAGAAAAGATAAATTGATAGACCATTAACAAGATTAACCAAGAAAAGAAGGGAGAAAATCCAAATAAGCTCAATTAGAAATGAAACAGGAGATTTACAACTGGCACCAAAAATCAAAAAGAAATCCAAACAGAAATCCAAAGGATCATTCAAGGCTACTATGGACACCTTTATGCACATAAAGTAGAAAACCTAGAGGAGATGAATAAATTCCTGAAAAGATACAACCTTCCTAGCTTAAATCAGGAAGAAGTAGATACTCTTAACAGACCAATAACAAGCAGTGAGATTGAAATGGTAATTTAAAAATTACCAACAAAAAATGTCCAGGACTAGAAGGATTCACAGCAAAATTCTACCAGACATTCAAAGAATTGGTATCAATCCTATTGACACTATTCCACGAGATAGAGAAAAAGGGAACCCTTCCTGCAACATTCTATGAAGCCAGTATCACCCTAAGACCAAAACCAGGAAAGGACATAACCAAAGAGAAAACTACAGACCAATATCCCTGCTGAACATAGATGCTAAAATCTTTAACAAAATACTAGCTAACTGAATCCAACAATATATAGAAAAGATAATCCACCATGATCAAATGGGTTTCATACCAGGGATGCAAGGATGAGTTTAACATACACAAGTCAATAAATGTGATACACCACATGAACAGAATAAAACAGGCTGGGCACGGTGGCTCACACCTGTAATCCCAGCACTTTGGGAGGTCAAGGCAGGTGTATCACTTGAGGTCAGAAGTTCGAGACTGGCCTGGCCAACATGGTGAAACCCCATCTCTATTAAAAATATAAAATTTAGCTGGATGTGGTGGTGGGCACCTACAATCCAAGCTACTCAGAAGGCTGAGGCAGGAGCCTTCTGCTTCAACCTGTGAGGTGGAGGTTGCAGTGAACTGAGATGGTACCACTGCACTCCAGCCTGGGCAACAAAGTAAGACCCTGCCTCAAAAAAACAAAACAACAAACAGAAATCACATGATCATCTCAACAGATGCAGAAAAAGTATTTGACAAAATCCAGCATCACTTTATGATGAAAACTCTCAGCAAAATTGGCATGCAAGGAGCAAACCTCAAGGTAGTAACAGCCATCTATGACAAACCTATAGCCAACATAATAGTGAATGCAGAAAAGCTGAAAGCATTTCCTCTGAGAGCTGGAACAAGACAAGCATGCCCACTCTCACCACCCCTCCACCACATAGTACTGGAAGTCCTAGCCAGAGCAATCAGATAAGAGAAAGAAATAAAGAACTTCCAAATTGGTAAAGAGGAAGTCAAACTGTCTGTTTGCTGATGATATGATTGTTTACCTAGAAAACCCTAAAGACTCCTCCAGAAAGCTCCTAGAATTGATAAAAGAATTCAACAAAGTTTCCAGATACAAAATTAATGTACACAAATCAGTAGCTCTTCCATAGACCAACAGCAAACAAGCTGAGAATCAAATCAAGAACTCAACCCTTTTTACAATAGCTGCAAAAAATAAAATAAAATACTTAGGAATATACTTAACCAAGGAGGTGAAGGACCTCTACAGGGAAAACTACAAAACACTGCTGAAAGTAATCATAGATGACACAAACAAATGGAAACACAGCCCATGCTCATGGATAGGTAGAATCAATATTGTGACAATGACCATACTGCCAAAAGCAATCTACAAATTCAATGAAATTCCCATCAAAATACCACCATCATTCTTCACAGAATTAGAAAAAACAATTCTAAAATTCATATGGAACCAAAAAAGAGCCCACAGAGCCAAAGCATGACTAAGCAAAAGAACAAATCTGGAGGCATCAATTACCTGATTTCAAACTACACTATAAGGCCATAGTTACCAAAACAGCATGGTACTGGTATAAAATAGCCACATAGACCAGTGGAACAAAATAAAGAACCCAGAAATAAACCATCATACTTACAGCCAACTGATCTTTGACAAAGCAAACAAGAGTATAGAGTGGGGAAAGGACACCCTATTCAACTGGAATAATTCAGCTGTAATAATTGGCAAGCCACACGTAGAAGAATAAAACTAGATCCTCATCTCTCACCTTATATAAAATTAGCTCAAGATGGATCAAGGACTTAAATCTAAACCTGAAACTATAAAATTCTAGAAGATAACATTGAAAACCCCTTCTAGACATTGGCTTAGGCAAGGATTTCATGATGAAGCACCCAAAAGCAAATGCAATAAAACAAAGATAAATAGCTGGGACCTAAACTAAAAGCTTTTGCACAGCAAAAGGAACAGTTAGCAGAATAAACAGACAACACACAGAATGGGAGAAAATCTTCACAATCTATACATGTGACAAAGGGCTAATATCCAGAATCTTCAATGAACTCAAACAAATTATCAAGAAAGAAACAAACAATCCCATTAAAAGTGAGCTAAGGACATGAATGCACAATTCTCAAAAGAAGATATACAAATGGCCAACAAACATGAAAAAATGCTCTACACCACTAATGATCAGGGAAATGCAAATCAAAACCACAATGTGATACCACCTTATCCTGCAAGAATGGCCATAATCAAAAAATCAAAAAATAATAGATGTTGGCGTAGATGCAGTGAACAGTGAACACTTCTACCTTGCTGGTGGGAATGTAAACTAGTACAACCAGTATGGAAAACAATGTGGAGATTCCTTAGAGAACTAAAAGTATAACCATCATTGGATCCAGCATTCCCACTACTGGGTGTCTACCCAGAGGAAAAGAAGTCTTATACGAAAAAGGTACTTGCACATACATGTTTATAGCAGCACAATTTGCAATTGCAAAAACATGGAATCAACCCAAATGCCCATCAATCAATGAGTGGATAAAGAAACTATGATACATATATTATAGTGTGTGTGTGTATATATACACATATATGATGAAATACTACTCAGCCATAAAAAGGAATGAATTAACGGTATTCGCAGTGACCTGAATGAGATTGGAGACTATTATTCTAAGTGAAGTAACTCAGAAATAGAAAACCAAACATCGTATGTTCTTACTCATATGTGGGAGCTAGGCTATGAGGATGCAAAGGCATAAAAAAGACACAATGGACTTTGGGGTCTCAGGCAAAAGGATGGGAAGAGGGTGAGGGATAAAAGACCACAAATTGGGTTCACTGTATACTGCTTGGGTGATGGGCGCACCAAAATCTCACAAATCACCACTAAAGAACTTATGTAACCTATCACCACCTGTTCCTAAATAACCTATGGAAATAAAAAAATTATTTTTAAAAAAGAACATACTAGATTTATAATTAACCAGATACCTGTATGGCATAGTTGTCATGTATACAGTTCAGAAATGTACATACATAAAAAAGATGACAATTTTATTGGCATTGTTTCTAGTGTATACCCTATTATACAGTACCTTGTCCCCTTTGATTGACAGGCCTTGTAATCCCTGTGGGCCAGTTGGTCCTTCAGAACCTTTTTCACCCTGAAAGTACAAGGGAGGGATATCAATGCACCAACCAAAATCCGAATTTTAAAAGAGTTTACATTACAAATACTATGAATTGTGCTTCAAAATTATTTTTTAAATCAAGCATCCATAGTCATTGTTTACTACAAATGGGTAATTCTAATTGACTCTGAGATTCGCAACTTGCAAAAAATACATTAGTCATAACACTTAAACAAGAAGGAAGTTATCCAAGCAAAACACATATGTAGCATCCCTGAAGTTAGAAAAGAGCTCAGTTCCCAATTTAAACAAAAATATTCTGGAAATGGAGCACCTAATCAATCACGTAGTATAACTAGCTGGATCAAGCCTCCTTTTCCTTAATATTGCTGAAACTGGGTCCATCACAAAAGGAAAATTTATCTCTCATACTAATATGTGAACTAATACTTGCTAGGATTAGATCACTAAATTTTTTTGTCTGTGTTTATAAACATTCATTGAAAATTTATGTTTAAAAGAATTCATGGAAAATCTTCTTGGATATGCTTCTATAGTTACATGACCTAAGTAAACAACTCTGTCCTTAATATAATTTGTATCAAGTCATAATACTTCATGCATTTTTATGAAAAATAAACCATATAATCAATCAGAAGTAGCATTCATTTAATAAATTTATTAGAACCAAGAGTAAAATCAAAGAACATTTACAAATTAGCCCCAAATAGGACATACAGAGGACACCCATCGGTCTGACTGGTTGAGGAATGAAATATTCTGACTAATGGGTTCTTCTGATCATTACCACAGAATATAACTGCATATACTTGACCCTATAACAGCACAGAACATGATGTGTTCTTTCTTTGATGAGATAGAGGTCAATGCTCATGAGCTATTACATACAAGAGTATCACTAAAGTATGATAATACTTTATATAATATAAAAGTATGTTGAACCTGTCATTATGAAATACCCTGGAATACTCTTCTTAATGTTTCACATACTCGTTTCTCATTTATTTCTTTCTCTTTAGAAAACACAGATTTTAAAGAGAAATAATTCTATTTGAATTTTTCAGATTATTTAGGCTACACATAAATAGAAATAGAAATTTACTAAGTGCCAAAAAAATTTCAAACTGTGTGTTATAAAACTTTCCTTGATGTCAAGCCAAGTTGCTGACCTGTCTTCTGACAGTGATACTGTGATTAGTCAGAGGTGTTAGTAATATCCCTTTATCCAACATATTATCTCCATTATCATGACAAATTAAAATGTGTTTGTTAACAAGGGCATCTTTGTCACTCACAACTGAGGGTGAATTATTTGTTTTTATCTAATTGTTTTCCCTCTAGTAGAGATTTAGGATTCTCATAGGTAATTGAATATTGATCATGGTGGAAGAAGCTGAGAATGAAATGCACTTTTAGAGCATGAGGCCATACTGAGAAGGTCATATCTTAGTAACCTGACGGAATGACTGATGTGGAGGGTCTCAGACACTTAGAAAGCTGCATGTACTTCTCTGGGCAGTATGTGTGTATATGCATGTGTGCGTTTTGAGGGAAAACTTTGGAAATAAAGGAAGAAGGACTCCAAAATGTATCTTTATATACTCTGAAACATTGTCAATGCTGCTCAATGTATTTTGGAAAACGCTTTTTAACGTGGCCTTCAGCAAATGTGCCAAAGATTATATACAAACTGCCTATAGCAGGGGACAGCAAACTACAGCCCATAAGCCAAATTCAGCCCACTGCCTGTTTTTTTTACTATAAATATAGTTTTTATTTATAAATATAGTCACATTCATTCATTTATATATTGTTTATGGCTGCTTTCGAGCTACAACAGCAGAGTTAAGTAGTTACAGCAGATACCATATGGCTCACAAAGCCTAAAATATTTGCTATCTGCCCCTTTACAGAAAAAGTTTGCCAATCCTTGGTGCAGAACAACTTGAGCTCAAGAATTATATATGGGAAATGATAGGAAATTCTCAGTGGCCAGGTAAAAAGGAGGTCTTTCATAACATTTGGTTCCTGTGGTAAAATTTTCTTTCTTATTATATTGATGGCAGTACTATTACAGATTGGTTTCTTATCTGTGTTTCACAAACAAAGCTGTGAGCAAAGCATTGCCATAGCTACACATAATGATTTAACCTCTGGGCATAAGGATGTTATTTATCACTGTAGCTTTAATGACTGCAAACTACTTTAAGAGATTTTTCTAATTTCATATGTAGTAATTACATGAAGTAGAAGTCTTTCAATTACTTATTTATAGTTCCAAATTTTACTGTACTTTCACATTACAGGGAAAATTACATATTCCTTCATTTAATAGAATAAAGATGGTCAGAAAAATACTTAACTTCTAAAAATTGGCTAGGACACATTTTTAAAATTTGTAATTCATGAGCATGCAAGACAAAGCACCTTTTCCTGGTACTGAAGGTATTGTTACCTTTGGTCCTGGAAATCCTTCTCCGGGTAAGCCCCTCTCTCCTGGTACTCCCTCAGGACCACGGGGACCCTGGTTAGGATAGGAGAAAATGAGGAGCAGGAGGAGAGAGAAAATGGAAGGAGGAGTGATGAAAGGGAGGAAAGAGGAAGAAAGAGAATGGTTGTATTTCAGTTCACATGCAAAAGAAGAAAAAACAGATAGTTGGATCTGTACTAAACATGTACAGGCTTTTTCTACTTTATTAGTTCCTGAATACTACAGTATAATAACTATTTACACAGCATTTATGTTGTATTAGGTATTATAAGCAATCTAGAGATGATTCAAAGTATACTAGACGTGCATAGTTTATTTGCAAATACTATGCCGTTTTATACAAGGGACTTGAACATCTGTGGACTTTGATATCTACAGAGGTCCTGAAACCAGTCTCCCATGAATACCAAGAAATGGCTAATGACTGTAGCTCTATTTAAATTTTTAGTGAGAATCCTTCTAGTAATCTCCATACTGATCAGTAGAATGGTTGAGCTATGAAGAATAATATTCCCATTGTATTAAATACTCGTTCCATTTGATTGGCATAAAATGTTCTATTCCAGTGTTCTCAAAGTAGAAGAAAATGGAAATTAAATGATGCTTTGAAATAAGAATTAAGAAATAAATTATCTGAGGAAATGTTAAAAATCTAGAACAGTGTGGCCCAGAGAAGGATGCAGAGTGATTTAATAATTTAATTATCAGGGGAGCGCTGTGAAGAAATCATCACACAGCTGTTTTAAAGCATTAAGTGCTGTTTACATGTGTTTTAATTTCTGTACTGATAAATTTGGATTAAAACTTGAATTATTTCAGGAACTGGTTGAACCCACAGGCAGTTTTATATGCAAATTGAAATCTTGATAGGATCATTAAGGGGAAACAGGGTTTTCAATTGCAATGATTCAAATTAAGAAGTTCATGTAACTATTGCTCAGAAAGCCACTAGGAAAGATGACTTCTCACATGAGTTAAGAAAAACACAGTCTCAAGCTTTGGAATGGACTTGCAGAAAAGGTACTAATGGAAAAATAAAAGAGTAATAGTGAGGTTTTCATTTAAATCAGGAATTTTAAAGATGACAATTTTCTCTCCTTTTCTTCTTGGCCAGAAGGTAAAAAAGTAGTAAAGGAACTTATAACAAGAATCTTAGAAGAAAAAACTGAAGCTTTTTCTCTGATGAATCTAAACGATAATTAGGCTTCACTTGCCAGAGAAATCAACCTATGATGGAACAAAGTCTGACAACTTTCCCACAAGTTCCTAAACCAGCACACTACAGCCACTGAATGATCTTTGGGCTGGAGATACAGTAATCCAGGGTGATTTAAGACATGCTTTCCGCTAAAGCCCAGTAGCAGAATGAGGATGCAGCATTATACTCATCAGCGACTGATCACAGCTACAGATTCGTAAGAAAAAGATCTGTTTTCCAGTGTTTAATTTTTTTGTCCTTCCCTAATGTTTTATATTTTGCAAGACAATCTTCTTCAGTATTTATACATACTGATTTAGTAAAGACTTTAATTAAAAGAAAAAGCTAACATCTTACTCAATTTAAATTGCAACATTTAACAGAAACCTAGCTTTTAACACTTTCGAGATCTTAATGAAAGCACTAATATCCATGACAGTTTACTCTACTGGCAGAGCAATTACCTAGTAGAAAAATAAATAGGAGCATGAAAATTATTAACAGATTACAAGCTAAGCCAAATTATTAATAGATTGCAAACTAAACCAAAAGTGCCAAGTCAACATCACATACTTTAACAAAGAAAACACATACTTTAACAAAGAAAACATTGACAAATTATTTTTTCCCTAATAATATGACAAATGAAAAAAAAAAACACAATTTACATTAAATGTAAGGAAGTATTTTTCCAGTTCACTCAACTTTTTTCATTCATCCAACAAAGATATACCAAACTCCTAGCAGGTAAAAGGCACTTAGCTAGGTTCTAGGGATAGCAGACAAAACTGCTCCCTGTCTCATGGAACTGATAGTATTGCATAATAATTAAAAGCAGATTTTGGTGTCATTTGGACTGAGGTTCAAGTCCCAGCTCTGCTACATATGAGCAGTTTCACCTTAAACAAGTAAGTCAATCTCTGCAAAGCACAGCATCCTCCTCAAAATGTTGATAATAATAGTATCTACCTCAACCACAAGTGTTCATGTAAGGATTAAGTCAGAGAAACTTAAATCTTTTACAGATTAAGCACTCAATAAATATCTGCTATTATTATCCAAATTATTTTACTTTTAATTGCTAAGAATGTCCTTTCATGGAAGTTTTTACAAATAAAGGCAGTCCCAGAGTGAGTTATTTAAATTAAACGATGTGTAAAAAGCATGCTGCACACAATAAACACTGAATCTTCCTTCATTCTCTGCACTTCTAGAGTACGTTAGCTAAGGTGGAGGTGAAAATATTGGAAGCTTTAAGGAGTCAAGTATTCAAAGCTGCTGAGAACAGAGAGTTAACGCTCATGGACAATCATTTAGGGGAAAAAAGCAGCTATCCAAAGTGTAATTTCTATAAACCATCAGAGCAATATTCCACACCATCAGTATATTCTCAAGTCTTCCAGTTAAATACTCAGAATGAAAGATGATCATTAACCAGAGAAGAGAAGTAGAAGGTACTTGGGTTAAATGAGCTATAGTTTAATTTATTAAGATAGTACCAAAAGATTGTTTTTAAAAGACAGAAATCCTTCTGTTAAAAAAACTCAGTGTCCTTTCTAAGGCCATGAGAACCAGTTACAACTATGACATACTTACTTGGCTTCTAACGAACACCTCTAATAAAAAATAAATAATGAAGGAATCTAATTATCCGTTAACACAACCTGATCAGTGAAATGCTTTATTTCAGACATTAACAATGGGATAAAATATGATTGTTCATTATGTTCATCTTATTACTTTCCATAGTAATCTCAATAGTGTTAATAATAAATAAAAACACTTTCAATATGCATCGCAAGCATTAGAAATAAATATGCCAATAATAATAGTAACTGTCCATTATCTTCAAACATTGCTTCTACTTTATTTTTTAATCTCAAAGTAATTACAGTTCTCTTTCAGGGTTTTTTTTTTTTTATTTACAGTGCTCTGAATAACCTTGCATAAAAAACAAACAGATCACCCTGACAGTCTTAACCAATTTAATTTTTATGGATCAGTTACATCTACCAGACCAGCACAACACTAGTGGTAATCACATAAAGATGACAGATGACAGTTCAAAAGTAGGTCTCGGAGCTAGAACATTAATTCAATCTATCAACAGATTTATATTAGTGTGGTAGTGAAAAGAGAGTAGTAAATATGAAACACTTGAAATAATTCAGGCAAAGAAACAGAAGTAAAGGACTTTCAGTAGAACCTTTGTCAGTCCTAAGATAAGTCTTTATGTTACTTCTAAATAATTCAAAAATTCACATTGTTGGCCGAGCATGGTGGCTCGCGCCTGTAATCCCAGCACTTCAGGAGGCTGAGGTGGGCGGATTACCTGAGGTCAGGAGTTCGAGATCAGCCTGGCCAACATGGTGAAACCCCATCTCTATTAAAAATACAAAAATTAGCCAGATGTGGTGGCTGGAGCCTGTAGTCCCAGCTACTTGGGAGGCTGAGGCAGGAGAATCACTTGAAGCCGGGAGGTGGAGGTTGCAATGAGCCGAGATTGCCCAATTGCACTCTAGCCTGGGGACAAGCAGTAAGACTCTGTCTCAAACAAAAAAAAAAAAAAAAAAAAAAAAAAAAAAAAAGAAAAAAAATTCACATTGTTTGATTTTTTTATAATGACATTTTGATGCAACGTTTTGATACATTATTTAGGATCTTTCCCATCTGTGTTATGATTTTAGTTCCCAATTAAGTATAACTCTGTGTAATTATGACTTGGAAAGCAAGCAAGCAAGCATTTCATGTTCTGGTAATATTGTTAAAAACTCTCAGCTACAAACAGTTAGAAAGACAGGTAATATACATTGTTTAAGATTAATTTTAAAGGCATGGAAGACTCCAAAGAAGATAAGAGAAATTACAGGGTTCAAAAAGAGAGAATCAAAACTCGAAAATTCTAGCATATAAGTTAAGCATCTTAGGTAAGCATCTAAGCTGGTGCAACAGATGTCCTGAATAGAAAAGTGTGTTTGTGTGGTAGGAAGACTAGGAAATTTAGAGGGAGAAACAGTAGCAAAGACTTTGGCTCATGCAATGGAAAATGAAGACAGAAACTGAGAAATTGAGATTCCCACAAACTTACAGAGACAGTCTCCAACTTAAGATGGAGTTCGACTTAAGATTTTTGGATTTTACAATGGTTTGGTCAGCATGTAACCCCATGGTAAATCAAGGATCTCCTTATGACTTACAATGGGCTCATGGTTTCTACTGAATACACTGTGTTTGCATCCTCATAAAGTAAAATATATATTATATATATATATAAATCAAACCATTGTAAGCTGGGAACCATCTTCAGTGTTACCAACACTAAATGCATTTCCAACTTACAGTATTTTTGATTTATGATAGGTATAGTAGGATGTAACTCCATTGTACGTCAAAGAGCATCTGTATATATTCAATGAAAGAACAAGGTAGAAAAAAGCCATCCCATCAACAAAATGATATGAATGACAAGAATCTTGTCTGCTTGACTTGGGCTCATAATAACTAAGTATTTCTAAGCTGGTCCTGTGCTGTGTGTGAGTTTATGATTTCAATTGACATTATCTAACTAGTTCATGAACACCTTAGTCAAGACATTAGCATCAAGGAGACCCCTGGAGTACATAAGAGATACAAACACAAACTCCTCTCAAATCCTAAGAAAACTTAGGAGCCACAATTAAAGCCCAGCTGAAAATAATTCAGATGGCAAAGTACAAAACATAAAAGAAAATAACTCACAATGAATTAAAGTAAACTAACACAATGTAAACCTCCTCAAGAATGTCAAATAATAGAATAAAATAATAGAGACAAAAAAGAAGTACTTTAAATACTTTTTTTTTTTTTTTTTTTTTTTTTTTTTTTTAGATGGAGTATCGCTCTGTTGTCCAGGAGTGCAGTGGCACCATCTCGGCTCAATGCAAGCTCTGCCTCCCGGGTTCATGCCATTCTCCTGCCTCAGCCTCCCGAGTAGCTGGGACTACAGGCGCCCGCCACCATGCCTGGCTAATTTTTTGTATTTTTAGTAGAGATGGGGTTTCCCTCTGTTAGCCAGGATGGTCTCAATCTCCTGACCTCATAATCCACCGGCTTTGGCCTCCCAAAATGCTGGGATTACAGGTGTGAGCCACCACACCCAGCCAGTACTTTAAATACTTAATGGTCTTAAGGAAATAATGGAAAATACAAGAACAGTATAGTAAAAAGATAATAAATATAGTTAATAAAAGGTAGATTTTAGAATTTTTAAAATACTTATTAACTTAAAAATACAATTAATGAGTTAAGAACATTTTATAACCTGATGAAGATAAATTTGTGGATTATAAGTTAGATTTGAGAAAATTATCCAATTGCAACCAAATGTCTGGAAGGATTTCTTGATAAATAGAATGTGGAAAGAAAATATTTGAAGAAATAATAACTAAGAACTTTTTTGAACTATGGAGTCTTCAGATTCATGAAACAGTAAATCTGAAAAAAATATATGTGAAAATATATTCACACTTATGTGAATCATAATTCCTCTACAGGAAATCTAAAGAATAAAAAAAATATTGCAAAACAGCCTAAGGCAAAAATGAATTACTGCAAGAAATTATAAACAGACTAAAAACATGGAAACAGAAACCATAGTTGCCAGCAGACAATGGAATTAGTACACAATCCAGACTGCACCAGCTAAATTATTCTTACAAAGCAAACTAAACAATGGCATTTCAACCAAAGGCTGAAAGAGTTTAGTGCTAACATACTTTTACTGAAAACATCTTCTGAAAAAAATATTTATTGAAAAAATAAAGAAATCGGCCAAGAAGAAAAGAGAAATTTAGGAAGCTATGTCAACTAAGAAATGGGTAAATATATGGGTAAAACTATACAAATACTAACTTTAAAAAGTTCAAAAATAATAATAAATAATTTTGGTAGGATGAAAATAAGGTAGAACTAAGTCAACAGGAATAATACTCTGAAAGTGGAAGAAATGATTAAAGTAAAAGTCTCATATGGTCAGTATATTTTTCAGGAGCAGGTGGCAATATTGATGACATTTCAAACTTGTTAGTCAAGAAAATATGTTAAGAATCAACCTAAATGCCCATCAAGAGTAGACTGGATAAAGAAAATGTGGTACATATACACCATGAAATATTGCACAACCATAAGAATGAGATCATGTCCTTTGCAGCAACATGGATGGAGCTAGAAGCCATTATCCTAGGCAAACTAACTCAGAAACAGAAATCCAAACACTGCAAGTTCTAACCTATAAGTGGAAGCTAAATATTGAGAACACAAGGACACAAAGAAGGGAACAACAGACACTGGGGCCTACTTGAAGGTGGAAAGTGAGAAAAGGGTGAGGATGGATAAATTGCCTATCAGATACTATGCTTATTATTTGGATGATGAAATAATCTCTACACCAAACCCCTGTGGCATGCAATTTACCTATATAACAAACCTGCACATGTATCCCTGAACCTAAAATGAAAGTTAATAAAAAGAACACATATTAAAGTTTAGTAACCACAAAAAAGAAACAAAATATGTAAAAATATATATAAGTATTACGTACACATATATAGATATATATACACCAAGTTGTGTATGTGCATGTATATATGCTTGAGATATGTATATATATTTGATATTTCGCCCAATTTCTAATTAGATTTTTGATTTATTATTGAGTTTTGAGAATTTTTTTTTAAAAGTATTCCCAATACAAATCCTTTGTAAATTTGTAGTTTGCGAATATTTTCTCCCAATCAGCAGCTTGTCTCTTTAGACCCTTAACAGAGTCTCTCACAGAGCAAACATTTACCACTTTGATGAAGTCCAATTAATGACTTTTAGGGGCATCATGTTTTTGGTGACATGTCTAAGAAATCTTCATCAAGCCCACCATCCTAAAGCTTTTCTCATATGTTTTACTCTAAATGTTTTATAGTTTTTACATTTTATATTTAAATCTATGATCCATTTTGAGTTACTTTTTGTGTAAGGTGCGAGACTTAAATTGAGGTTCATTTTTTGTGTTAGCACAGATATCCAATTGCGCCAGCACCATTTGTTGAAGACTATGTTTCCACTATTGGATTGCTTTTGCAATCTGTTGACTACATTTGCGTAGGTCTGAATCTAGAGTCTCTATTCTGTTCCACTGATCGTATTTCTATAATTTGCCAATACCACACAGTCATCATTACTGTGACTATATAATAAATCTTAAGACCAGATAAGTTAGTATTATTTCTCCAAGTGTATTTTTTTTTGAAGTTTCTTAAAAGTTATTCTAGCTCTTTTGCCTTTCCATATTAATTTTAAAATAGCCCTGTCCAAGTCTAAACAAAATCTTGCTGGGATATCAAAAACATTTGCACTAAACTTTTACATCAATTTGGGAAGAATTTACATCTTTATGTTGTTGAGTCTTCTAATCTATAAACATGTCTCTAAATTTATTAAGTATCTTTGATTTCTTTCATCAGTGTTTTGTAGTTTTATACAAGTCCTATACATGTCTTATTAGATTTCTACCCAAGTATTTTTCTTTTTTAGCAATTAAAAATGGTGTTGTGCTTTTAATTTTAGTTTCTGTGTGTTCATTGCTAGGATACAGAAATTAAATTGATTTTGTATGTTGATACTGTATCCTGTGACCTTGCTGAACTCACTTGTTAATTCTAGGAGGTTTTCGTGTAGATTTCTTGGGATTTTCTATGGAGGCCATCATATCATCTGCAAATAAGGACAGTTTTATTTATTGTTTTTATACCAATGCCTTATATTTCTTTTTCTTGTCTTACTGTGCTGGCTAGAACTTCCAATACTATGTTGAATAAGACTGGTGAGAACAGACATCTTTTCTTGTTCCTAATCTTAAAGGGATGCATTCATTCTTTCACTATTATGTGTAATATTAGCTCTAGATTTTTCATAGGAATTGAGGAAATTCTTCCTCTATTTCTAATTTTCTGAGTTTTTATGAGAGATTTATCAGCATTTATTAGGGGGTTTTGAGTTTTGTCAAATGCTTTTCTGTGTCATTTGATGTGATCACATGTGATCTTTCTTCTTTAGCCTATTAATATGGTATATTCCATTGATTAATTTTCAATTATTAAGCCAGACTTGCATCCATAGGATAAGCCTCACTTGATCATGCTGTACAATTCTTTTTATACATTGAATTCTATTTAACTAGCATATTGTTAAGAATTTTTATGTCTATCATATTCACAAGGTATATTGGTCTGTAGTTTTCCTCTCGTGTATGTTTAGTATTTTGTTTTGGTATCAAGGGAAAACTGGCCTCATAAAATAAGTTGATAATTGTTTCTTCCTCTTCTACTGTCTGAAAAAGATAGGGAGACTTTACTGTATCCATAATGTTTTATGTTTTTTAAAGAAAATCTAAAGCAAGAGTAGTAAATGTACTAAGTTTAATTATCTACCTGGTGGAGGTTTACCAACTCATTCTCTAGATTTTCCAGTATGATTAAAATATTTCATTATTTAAAAACAAAAACATTTTAAGAACAACAATGAATAAGTGAAACTCATTCTTAAGTTTAGTTCTGACTTTGGAAGGTATGCATAATAGCAAAGCACAAAGTTCTTTGGAAAAAACAATTGTCAATCTACATTTAAAAATTTTTTAGGCCAGACACAGTGGCTCATGCCTGTAATCCCATCACTTTGGGAGGCCTGGCGGGGGGGATCACTGAGGTCAGGAGTTCAAGACAAGCCTGGCCAACATGGTGAAACCCTGTCTCTACAAAAACTACAAAAATTAGCCAGGTGTGGTGGTGGGCACCTGTAATCCCAGCTACTCGGGAGGCTGAGGCAGGAGAATCACATGAACCTGGGAGGCAGAGGCTGCAGTGCGCTGAGATCATGCCTCTGCCCTCCAACCTAGATGACAGAGCGAGACTCTCTAAAATAATAATAATAATTGTGACTTATTTCTTTGACATTTTCAGAATGTTTCCAGCTCTGAAAATCATAGACCTAAGGAGAACCCAATCTTTTAATTTTATAGAAGTTAAAATTTGAGACTTTGCTAAATTAAATATATCCACAAGTTCTTTGATATTCTTCATGAGGGGTGAAATCTTTTTCTATTCCACTCAAATCTGAGCTGCTCCTATGCTTATTTTAGGTGTCACAGAAATGATGCTGTATAATTTCTGAGGCTGAGCCTCACATGATGAGTGGCTTCTGCCTATTAGAACACTTCTGCTTGGATTTAAGCTGCCATGTTGTGAGGAAGCCCAAGCAACCACCTGTAGCTGCCCATGTGGAGGAGAACTGAGGTCTCTGGGCAACAACCCCAGCTAAGTTCCCAGACAACAACCTGCACCAAACTGCCAGCCATGTGAGGCCATTTTTAACATTCCAGCCATTTTAGCACTCCATCTGACTTCAAGTTATACAGAACTCTCATGTCAACCCGCAAAACCATAAGAAATAACAAATTATTGTTTTAAGGCACTAAGTCCTGAGGAAGTTTGTTAAGCAGAAACACAGAACCGAAACAGAGAACAAAATAAGTTAGTGGTTTATCTTTAATGGTACTATCTAGTTAGTGGAAACTGAGACTAGATGACTGATCTCTATCTAGAGATTTTTAATTAATCCAGTGTATTTTTCTTCCATATGATGCTCTCTTTTTTGAATTAGTATATTCAGACATTAGTGAAAAGCCTAAACTGAAACAGTATGTTGCCATTTCACTCACAGAGTGCAGTAAGGAAGTGTATGTTTATGTGAATATACACATGTGAGGAACTATGCAGTGCAAAGACAACTTCAAAGACCAGCTATCCACAATCAGTTGTTTTTATTTGTACCTAAGTGAGTCAGCTACCGTTTTTCCCTAGGACAATAATGACTACTTGAAAAGTTAACAAGCTTCTTATACCAGAATAATCATATTTTATTTACTTCCTCTCCAAATGTCTTTTAATAGAAATTTTTTCTTCTCCAACAACAGTAAACTTCAAAGCTACATAAAAGAGATGTTGTGAATAACACAGGTATTATCTGTCTACCATTATCAATCCTAACTCTAGAGCATACTCATGGATTACATAATGAGCCAAGTCTTTATTCTCAGTGATTTTTCTTGTGGTTACAAAGAAATCCATTATAAAGTATAAACATTAGGCTTGAGTCCAGATCTTCTTCCTAAGAAAATGTTGACACCTGAGAACTCTTTTCTTCTTGTTCAAGTTGATTAATCTTGTAAGAAGTTACAGTAAAAGAGAGTTGGTTGTAAACATCATATATATTTACACATATACATATATACATAGTTCTATTTCAAGTGTTGTGAAAAATAGCACTTGGATATGGTCCTTTCATATTTATTTTCATTTGTTGCTCATAAAGATACAAGGTGGTCGGGGGCTGAGGCGGGTGAATCACCTCAGCTCAGGAGTTCGAGATGAGCCTGGCCAACAAGGCAAAACACCATCTCTACTGAAAATACAAAAAAATTAGCTGGGCCTGGTGACGTGCACTTGTAGTCCCAGCTAATTGGAGGCTGAAGCAGGAGAATCACTTGAACCCGGGAGGTGATGGTTGCAGTGAGCCGAGATCGCACCACTGCGCTCCAGCCTGGGTGACAGAGTGAGACTCCATCTCAAAAAAATAAATAAATAAAATAGATACAAGGTGGATTAATTTGACTCTTTATTCTAACCAGAAAGAACAAGCAAAAACCATATTTGTCCTTTTCATTTCATCTAGAATTTTTGCTACTTACTGGCTGTCCAGGCTCACCAACTCCAATGGGTCCTGGAGCTCCCGGTCTTCCTTCTTGGCCTCTTTCTCCCTAAGAGAAAGAAATAATAGAATGAAATCTTGAGATTTTAAATAAAGAATAAACATAGCACAAAGTTATCTCGAGATTTCAACAAGGATAAATAGCGAAATAGACAAAATTTGCATATTCATAAAGGTAAAAAATTCTAGACGAAGAGAAATAGCTCGAATTTAAGTGAACAAATTACCCTAAAATGTTTGTTATCTCCTCTTGTCCAAATGTAATTCAGCATTTTCAACTTTCACAAAATATTATGTAAGAATTGGCAGGACACACTGTGTGGCAATGCATTTTGTTACTGAGCTGACTAAGCTGACAAAGCGTGTGCTGTGCCCTGCCCTCTTGCCACCGTCCAGGAATGTCACCCCTTCCTTTCCCCACTCTATCCTACTTCACCTCTCCTTTAAGCTCTTTTCAGACGTCATCTCTTCCAGAAAACTTCTCCATAACTCTGCCAACATAAACTCCACCTTTCCTGGAGTCTCAGTGTGCTTATTGTTGAAATGCTATACATGGGGATATTCAATTACATTCAAAGTACACTATTTCGTACTGCTTCCTATTTTAATCCTACATCAAAATCTTACTGTCAAAACCACTTAGAAAAGCCATTCAAAATAGGCACTTCTGCTTTATTATAACCTGCATAACGTAGAGCCTCACAGGATGGATGTTCCTTCCTTCCCTTTCTAGTTCTCTACAAACCTCTCTGCCAACACTGACCTATGCATTGCCGTGGCCCTTCTGGTTTCTGCCCCTTTATGCTTTTTCAATGTGAGCCATGATTGCCGATGTGTTAAGCTGTTTCACTTACCAATAACATATTTGCATGTGAATGTTTAAAGTCCATGAAAACTCAACAGAACTACATGTACTTTGGTAAAAGGGTGGGTATTTGGAGACAAGTAAGTTTTTCATTCCAACAAAATTTAAAAATACATTAATTATTATTGTGGTAACTGCCCCTGACAAGCACATTGCTGTGTCCAAGCATATAAAATGAAGTAACTTCAGGAAACCTCCTTGTGTCTATTGGGTTTAGGCCAAATGGAGTTCAAATCACGGCTCCCTCAGGCCCTACAATAAATTCAATAGTCATCAATAGGCAAAAAGACAAGTATCTTTACCTTAATACCTTGCTGTCCAATTCCAGGAGCTCCTGGAGAACCATAAGGACCAGGAGGACCTGGCTCACCCTGGAGGAAGAAACAGTGACATCAGTTATACGTTAGGTCAACTCAATAGTATTGATTAAGCAGCTCTTAGATGTATAGTTTTGCAATAGGGGCCTTGAGAGCAACAACAAACCTAGTACATCGTGCCTGCCCTCAATTTTTTACAATTCATCTGGAAAGAAAACACAGACCCAAGATCAAATTATCCACTACGCACAGTAGTCACAGTGTCTGGGTCCACAATACTTTTAGGAGCCTGCAAATATGTTCCAATTTTAATTTTTTGATTCAAAATAAAAATAAACATAATGACCATATAACAACGAATCCAGCTTGCATTCATAAATGTAATTTTTTAATATTTTTATGGAGGAAGGGGCCCACAAAGTCAAGTGTTTTCAGGAGTCATAACAGGCATAACGTGGCCACCACTCATTCATTCACAAATATTTAAGTGCTCTGGAAGACATATTTTGTTTCTTCCGCTGTGGCTGTCCTTTCTCAGCTTTCCTTCCCTGCTGATAAACTCCTAATTGAGTCAGCAGCTGTTCTTTGCTCTCAGAGGTATAGTATGAATGATCATTGGCCTAATGCAAGATGGGAATCTCCTTTCCTTTGTCACTGATTTATCTCAGTTGGTCACATGGCTTAATTCTGACAAACGAGATGTAAAGGACCTTACTGGATGCAAAGAAGAAAACTGCCTCTGCCTCTTCTTTCCTACATAGAGATGTGATAACTATCTTGTAACTATGAGGCAACAATCTCTAGGACAAAAGCCAGCGGTTGAAGAGGCCTGGCTCCTGGATACCCTCAATGAGCAACTGATCCAGTCCTGGACTACCTGTCTTCAAATATTCTGTTTACTCAACAGTAAGAGTTCTTATTATTTAAGCCACTATTACTCAAGATTTCTGTTACTCAAAGTCAGAGCATTTTGAAATAATAACAGCCTATGATGTGGCAGGCCCATAATAGAATTGAGGCATTTTAGAACTAGATGCGACCATTGCACTCAAACCCCTACATTTCACAGGTGAGAAACCTGAGTCCCAGAGAGATTACCTGGCCAGCCCAAACTCACACCTGAATACCACTTACACAGTTACAGCTCTTTAGATCTCTCAGGCTTTAAGCCCTGTAGCATGATGATAGGGGAAGGAGAGTGGCTATTGACTTCAGTTATCCTTCTCATAATATTATTTTTTTCTGTTTATCAAAATAATATGTCAATGTAGAAAACGGTCATATATTAAAAAGCATGCATGCAAAGAAAATTTTAAATTACCTATCTATAACTATTAATACTATAAAATTTTGGTATATTTCCTTCCAGTTTTTTACATTCACACATGTACCTTTAATTTACGCTAAGGAAGATTTCTGAACACTCTTACATTTCAGCTAATGAATATTTGCTATTTAAAATTTAATTCAACCCAAAGATTTCTCTCTTCATGCTTTCACTAACCAACAGTAAAATGAAACAGGAAAGTGAAACAAGCCTTCTCTGAGATGATGGGAGATAAAGAAATTTTCAGAAATACTAAAGTCTCAATTCGCCCCAGAAGCTTGTGATTTTGGAAGGGACACCTAGTAACCAGAGCAATGTTCTGTGGATATAGTAAAGACACTGCTTTACTTTAAGAAGTCTGTAGCGGATGTGATGGCTCATGCCTGTAATCCCAGCACTTTGGGAGGCCAAGACAAGTGAATCACTTGAGGTCAGGAGTTCAAGACCAACCTGGCCAATATGGTGAAACACTGTCTCTGTTAAAAATACAAAAAAAAAAAAAAAAAAATTAGCTGGACCTGGTGGCATGTGCATGTAGTCCCAGCTACTTGGGAGGCTGAGGCAGGAGAATTGCTTGAACCCGGGAGGCAGAGGTTGCAGTGAGCCAAGATCACGCCACCACACTCCAGCTTTGGCAACAGAGCAAGCCTCCATCTATTAAAAAAAAAAAAAAAAAAAAAAAAAAAAGTCTGTTGACTTTGACCAATTGCAAAAGGGAAAGAGAAGGGCTAAGAAGGGTCAGAGTCAAACCAGCGCCCCAAAAGATATGCCCAGGCTCAGGGTGATTTAAAACAAAGAATCCTGCCTCAAAATGAGTCATTCACATCTATGATCCTTTGATATTTAAGTGGATCGAATTCAAAAGTACTTACTGTGCATCCTGTTGCGTACAAGTCAGTCTGGCAAATATTTTTTCCCTTAAATTCCTAAGGTTGTACTTGTTTTTCTATATTGATTAAGTTTTCTGAGCAGCCAGGTAACTGACATTCTCATTTTACATGTTTTTAGCCGTGGAATTTATTTTGCTTCACAATATCAGACATAAAAGTTCTCACTAAATTTGAACTTGTTTACTTAATCTCTGTCTCTGTCTCTCTGTCTGTCTGTCTCTCTCTCTCTCTCTCTCTCTCTCATTGTCTCTCTCTCTTTTTTTTTTTTTTTTTTTTTTTTTGCCTCTGTCACCCAGGCTGGAGTGCAATGGTGTGATCTCACTGCAACCTCTGCCTCCCGGGCTCATGCAATTCTCCTGCCTCAGCCTCCTGAGTAACTGGGATTACAGGCACCTGCCACCACTCCTGGCTAATTTTTGTACTTTTAATAGAGATGAGGTTTTGCTGTGTTGGCCAGGCTGGTCTCGAACTCCTGGCCTAAAGTGATCAACCTGCCTCGGCCTCCCAAAGTGCTGAGATTATAGTCGTGAACCACTGCGCCCAACGCATTTACTTAATCTCACAGTTTAATCAAGTGCCAGAGAATATTTAGCTGTCTAGAGATTCCAAATTTTTGCTTCCAAATGCCTTTTTCTTACAACTTCTCATGTTCCCCATTCAAGTTGGTATCTCCTTGTCAGTTATACAGGTTGCATATGAGTGACTGTCTCTATCACTCAGCAAATGACACCAGGTACTTGCTATGTGGAATGCCATGAAGTAAAATTCAAAGAAGCTGAAGACATAGTTCCAAAACTTAAGGGACCAGCTTGAGAGATGAAATATACCATTTAAAACTAGGGTGTGAGATAAAAAAACTACATATTCGGTACAACATATACTACTTGGGTAATGGGTTCACTAAAATCTCAGAACTCACCACAATATAATTCATTCATATAACCAAAACCACTTGTACTCCAAAAACTATTGAAATAAAAAATTTTAAGTATGTATATATTATATAACATGTATATATATTATATATATAATACCATTAAAAATACGATAATAACATCTACCCACTGTTGAATTTGGCTGACTAAAAAAAAATATAATAATAACAATACAAGGCCCTAAATTCACTTATTCTATTCATTTTTTATCCCTTCTATATGTAGCATTGGTTCTGTAATGGGTCAGAAGGCATCTAAATTATATATTTGGTAGAGAATTTGAGGATTTTTTGAGTAGTGGAAGTTCTTCCTTACTTGGCACTTATCTGATGTTTGATCAGAAACAAACCAAGAGCCCAGGTTGGTGACAAGAAATTTGTTTGGTCATTACCTTGAAATGTATGGACCAGGAGAATCAAGAGTAGAAGCAGCTCTCTTACCTTAAGCCCATGAAATCCCCTGAGCCTTCGTCAAGTACCAAGAGCAGCTGAGCAATATCTTAATATTGCTTTGCAAGGGAGTTACAGGGATCTGAAGACTACAGAGGGATTGCTCTCCCTTACCTGAACACAGCCCCTTAGCAATGTAGCTTCACATTTCACTTGCTTAGATTTATTTCTCAGGAGCCTGGTATTGCAAGATAGGATCCACAAAACAGTATTGGTCTACAGCTCATGTTTATTCCCTTCCCATTTCCCCTTTTTCTTTCCTACAGAGAATCTTGAGGTAGTAAAGAAAGTGGTCCTGACTCTAAAATATGCTGTCTGGGTAAAAACAAAACAGGGAGGGAAGAGTAAGCACTCTAGTCAGAATGATTTCTGGGAATTTGCCAAGATGGCATAGCCCTGCTAAGACGGCAGGCATAATTCCTTTCCTGTTAATATTCCTACCCCAGCCCTTAGCAACACACACACACACACACACACACACACACACACACACAAAGAGAGAGAGATTGCATGCCCAAAAGATTGCATGTCCACAGTACTACTAATTATTTCTCTACTGTACTTTCATTTGTCATCAGAGACATTTACCAACAGGCAAGTATAACAAAGAGGTCTGGGTTAAAATGGGTAGCCCCAGAAAGAATCTGTTTCTCATTACCTCCATGTCAGTGTGAATGTGTGTGAATGTGAGTGTGAGCGTGTGTGGAGGCAGCAAAAAGTTTAGGTAAACCGCCTTGATCCTTCTCAGAAATCAAGAATACCCATGCTATGGGCTTCAAGAGGACAGGAAGCCAATGTTTAATAAAACCTACTATTTATCAGCACTGCCCAGACATATTATATACATGATCTCATTTAATCTTCTAACAATCATAGGAAATAGGTTTTGGGTTTCGGGTTTTTTTTCAAACTCCTGGCCTCAAGTGATTCTTCTGCCTTGGCCTCCCAAAATGCTGGGATTACAGGTGTAAGCCAGCACACCTGGCTCTTCATGCATGGAGTCACAGGGCAAAAAACCATGGCTTTGAATCATTTGGTCTTGTAGAACCTTAGTTCTATCATTTACTAACAATTTGAGCTTTTGCAAGATCTCCATATGCAAAATGAGGATAATTATATCTGCCTTGTAGCATTGTTGAGAGGATTCAAGATATTGTCTGCAAAACATCTAAGTCATAACCAGTCACACAACACCTGTTTAATATGTAGAGATTTAATTGTTATTCACCAGACCCTTTTTGAGCACCAAACTAATAATAGGTAAATAACAATTTATGTCTATAATTGAATATCAGGTTACCTAATTACAGACATAAATCAGATTGCACCTGCACTTTGCAGAAGCTTACAATCTGTCTGGAGAGACAAATGAATATAAAATAAAATACAAGCATGTGAATTAGCATAATAAAGATATTAACAGAATACATAAGACTCTGAGGCGGAAATGTTTAATTCTACCTCAAGGAATTGGGAAAGTTTCATATAGTAGAGGAAATGTTTGATCCAAACAAAGAAGGAGGAATCATAGCTAATCTGATGGAAAAGAAAAGAAACAAAAGTTACAGAAGATGAAAGAGTATGAGGCATAAAATGATGTTAAATGTTCTAGGGACAGTCAGCAGCCCTGTGAGCCTAACAGGCCGGAAACAAGGTGACACTAGGACCACTGTCTGGAGTAGCATGGTCCAATGCAAGTAGACAGTGAGCCACATTTGTAATTTTAAAATCTCTACTAGCCACATTAAGAAATAATAAAGGTAAATTATAATTAATAAATTTTACTTAATAAATAGAAAATATTATCATTTTGACATGTAATCAATACTTTTTAAAGTATCAATTATTTTGATGCTAAGTCTTTGAAATCTGATGTGTATCTTATACTTACAGCACATCTCAGTTTGGACTAGCCACATTTCAAGTGCACAGTAGGCACATGTGGCTACCTTATTGGGCAGTGCGGTTTAGAGTGATTAACGAGGTTGAAGGCTCAGGTCAGAACCATGATCAGAACTAACATTTAAGTCAGGTGGGAGTGGAAGAATACAAAGATGTCTTGTGTGGAGTTGGGGAAAAAGAGAATTTCAAAAAGAGACTCATTATTTCCAAAGATAAATTGTCATCTTTCACTCCCCAATATAGTCATCTTCCAGTGTTCTCCACCTCAGGGAAGGGCACCAGAATCCCTCCTGTGTCAAACGGGAACCTGGGGGTCATTCGTGATACCTCCCACTCCCTCTGCCACCATATGCAATGCATCCCAACACCTATCAGTATGCCTCCTAAATCTCTCTCTAATCCATCCATTTCAGTCCTCTACCACGCCTCTCCAGTCTACAGCAAACTGATAATACCTCTTGTTCAGAGTACAACAAAGTCCTTAGTACTCTACTCGCACCCACTCTAGCATGCTCCAATTTATTCCCTCCATTGCTGCAGAGCAATTTTTAAATTTTAATTTTAATCTGAGTAAAACCTTCTGAGGCCTTTCCCTAAGACAGGGCTCCTTACAAGGCCCTGCCTCTCCATTCCATCTGTCATCAGTCACCTCTTCGCTCCCCACCCCAGCAACGTTGGTTTTGTTGAATTCCTTGTACTTGCCTTGCTCCTCCTGCCACAGGATCTTTGCACAGTCTATTCTGTCTGTCTGGGATGCTCTTACCTCTCTCTTTCATAGTGATTCTTACCCTTCAGATCTTATGTTAAGCAGCATGGCTTCAAGAAGGGTTTTTCTGATAAGAGGAAATCGCTATTTTAGTATTGATAGCACCGTTTTTTTTTTTTTTTTTTTCTGAGCATTCGTTACAGTTGCAACTTTGCATTTAATGTTCTCTATCTCCTCCCCACTAGACTGTGGGGATGATACATATGATTTTGTTCAGCTTTGCATTCTCAATATTTACCTCATTACTATCATTCACTCAATCATTTATGCAGCAAACATTTACTGAGCATTGACTAGGGAGCAGGGGCTCTGCTAGCTGCGGGAGGTGAACAAAACTGGAAACCTGTTCGAGGTTGAGGGAGCTGTGGGTGTAGAATGCTCCTCTGGAGTTCCCTGTGGTTTGCTTAGGTTTTCAACTAGAAGCAACTGTATGTAAATCACATAATGATATCAAGTACCTATTACACAATTTCTCCTACCAATTCACCCAGACACAATTAATCTTTTTTTTTTTTTTTAGCTGAAAGAGTAATGAAACCACAATGAAGAGGAAAATTCAGCTAAGAAAACCAAATAATACTCCCTATCCCTGGCACTGATTCTAACCAAAAGCAAATCCTTCATTTCTCTAAGATAATACATAAAAAATGGTTATCCAAGACTGAATTGAGGACAGAACTTTACCCTTTCTTTGATAATACAATTATGAACAATTTTATCATATTTTCTTAACATTACAAAGATGTTTTAGCAACTTTTAAAAATCATTTCCCAGATATGTATGGCACCAACTTTAATATTTTAAGTTTTATTGCATATATCTAATGCTTTCCAAATGGAAGAAAATGATAGATGAGCATTTTGTAGGTGCAGAATGGTTCAAGTATGGTCAGGATACATTCTCAGCTGAAACTCAGTGAAGTGATGACTGTATACAGAGACTTGGAAGAAAGGTCAAGAAAGCCTCCTTTTGGAAAGAGAAGGAAGGAAGGAAGGAAGGAAGGAAGGAAGGAAGGAAGGAAGGAAGGAAGGAACGGGCGAATATTTATCAAGTACTTGTTAAATCAAGCTCCATTTTTAGCACCAAGTTTCTCATTTCAGAGAAAGTGTTGTGTTATAAAAGGCTGGTTTTTAGAAAATTTATCAGAATAAACTTGGTGTACATTAGTATAAAGACAGTTGTCAAAAAACTTAACTACTTAATTAAAATGACCAACACATATGGCACTTACTATGCAACAAGTGCTGCTCTATGTGACTCACATGTATTAACTCATTTAATCCTCACCACACCTCTAAGAAGTAGCTACTATTATTAACTTACCCCATGGATGTGAAGACTGAGTCATAGGGAGGTAAAGTAACTTGCCCAAATCAAACAGCCAATAAAATATACGACTGGGTTTGAAACCCAGCGGTTTGACGTTAGAGCCAGTACTCTCGACCACTATGCCAAACTGCCTCTTGAAACTTTTCAGTTTTCTTTTAAAGTATTTGAAAAATTGTATGACTGCAGACTAAATTCATATCTTTATTACAGGATGAAAAATATGAGCGTCATATAATTACAACCTACTCATAACTGAAAATCCATCATATGAAGACAAAGCATCTCTAAAATAAAACATAAGCCAAGAGGAAATACAATTTATCCAAGCTGATGCACATGCTATTTCAGGTACATAAAGTCGACCTGGTTGTTACTTAATGTTAAAAGTAATGAAATTATAACTGGCAATACTGTGATCACACAAGGTAAATCTACATACAAACCAATAAGTGAATTGTACTGAGTTTGGAACAACTATTATGTCAAATCTCCAACTAAAATCTTTTTTGAATACCAGCTACTTAGGTAAGAGAAAAAGTCCAGTCCACATACTCTACCTACTTGTGCTTTCTAAAGCGGAAAAAACTCCATAATAACAATGAATTGGTGAAGAATATAATAAAAATTATATTGAACCACATTTTAGTAACTCTTAACTCATCTTCTAGAATGCTATTGGGTTTAACCACATGAAATTGATAATATTTAATCGTGTTTGGCCTACAAACATGGCAATTCATGTGTTTCAACTAATAGGAAAGTCATACTCCATTATATTTAACAAAACCTAAGAAAATGCAAGTCATTTTCCCTAAAAGGAAGGACTTAGGAGAGGTCCTTTCCCTAAAAGCAGCCCATTAGGAGAGCTTTTGAGAATCACAGCTCTAGAAGACACTGTTTAGAATCCTCCAGCACAAAATGAGTTGCTGGTAAAAATTCAGGGTGGACATGCTCCATTAACCTAAAAACAAGGCCATTGATTTATGAGAGCAGATGAGTGCATATGACAGTGTGATAATGTTTCTTAAAAACTCACCCTTGGAGACTGGGAGGAGGAAAACATGGGGAGTTATTGGTTAATGGGTACAGAGTTTATGTTGAGACAATGAAAAAGTTTTGGGTATAGATAGTGGTGATGGTTATATAACATTGTGAATGTATTTAATACCACTGAATCGCATACTTACAAATGGTTCAAATAATAAATATTATGTTATTATATATTTTACCACAATAAAAACACCCTTGGAATACAATTAATTTTCTCTGTTACAAACTTGCTATTGCAACTTACTTGAAATAAATAAGGACATTGATGTAATTACAAAGAAAACATTCTGACATCCCTCTGAAGACACTGCAGTGGCTGATCCTGTTCCACATTAGTGCCCCCCTTTGACTATGCATGCAGGTTAGACTCAGCCACTTTGTGGGAAGTGTTGGCAGCATTTTCAGTTCCTTGGTCCATCAAAGCTTTTACCTGACACACACACACACATACACACACACACACACACACACACACACACACAGAGTATATATACCCCATCTGCTGAGAACCACATGCATCAGCAATTTGGGAATAGAAATCATCTACCTTGAAGCTATTGACTGACATCCCACATATTCTGGCAGCCACTTCAAGTTGTCACTATCAGTTGTCTCACATCAAACGAGTTAATAAGCTCATTTAGAGTCTTGGTGGGCAGATGTGCATGTAGGTCAAAGCCTTCTCTACAGCAAGAATTGCTGGATTACTAATGATTCCTTCCCTTTAATTAGGCCCAGAACAGAAATAGCATTTAGACTTTGACATCTCTGAAGGAAAAACATTCACATCGTTTGGCAGCTTGACTATGAGTCTTCATTTAACAGCTATTCATAATTAAAATTGTAAAGGGATTCTTCCTATATACTGAGCAGTCACAACCTTGTTCAAAGTTGTTATCCTGCCAGAAGAACCAGAAAGCAAATTATTGTTTTTGTACAACTAGAAAAGTTGACATGTTCAAGTACCCTATACTTAAAATACTTTACCTGAAGCCAAAAATGCAGTCATTCTGTTAAGAGAATTGTGAACTTAAAACAGTTTTTTGTTTGATTAATTATTCTTTACCAAGAAATATAGGTGTCTACATGTTTTCACTTGATTTACTTCACTTCAAGTGATAAATTATAAGGAATTATATCCTGTTACAAATCATGACTTTTTAAGTGGTTGAAAGCAACATCATGATATTAGGAAATAGGTTTTTGAGTTACATAAGAACTGAAATATATCTACACAAGATGCTTGTTTGAGGAGAAAGTTTAAAATTCTTTATAGTTGTTCATATTTGTGATGTTGAACTACTTCCAACCCACAACTGGAAACATTAGTTATGTTTAGTAGGTTGACCTAGCTACTAAGCTAATTTTGAGCCAAACCAAGTACTTAAATAATGACCAAAATAAGAATGTATTTTTAAAACTACTAAATCTTCATTAATGATTTCTGTTCTAATGAAAATATTGACATAGAAAATGTAAGACTCTAAGTTGTACACAAGAAACTGTAAAAAAAATAAGAAATTAAGCCCCCAAGTCTTCATGCCACTTTTAGAAGAAAGTAGAAGTAACACATTGGATTATTTAACGCACAGGAAGCTTTTGATGGGGGGTCAACACTGTCCTGTTTTTACCCAACCATGTTAGAAGAATGGTCAATATTCCTGACTGCTACATCCTTCTCTCTGGTTTTCTCCATGACTCATTGCCATCTCCTTGACCCTTCTACGGAAAGTATTCTTTCAAAGCTTCCCAATGACCTCAATATTGCCAAATTAAGTTACCACATAGGCAACTGCCCACATGACCTGTCCTAAATATGATACTGTTGACCACTCATTATATTTAAAACCTTTTATTCACTCATTCATTCAAGAAATACTTGTTGCTTCATGTAAATGTGTGTGAATGAGTGTGCAAAGCAGAATTTTTAAATCTCCCAGATAGTGGTGTTCCTGACCCATTGTTCCCAAATCTTCTGATTTAGACTTTTTAAAAATAGTGATGGACCTGCTCATATCTGTCCAGTTCTTCTGCCAATGATTCCTATCTGAAAGAAGACTACGAATGTTTAATGGTATAATACATGGAAGCTCAAAGGAGAGAAAATTGATTAGCACACTTCCAGTTCTCAGAAATACCCACACATGCATTCCTGATATAATATCTGAAGGGAAGACAGCCAGCCCTCTTGCCAAAACCCTTTTTCATAGAACACTTTAAAGAAAACAGGATGTTGTGTAGGGATGTTTAGCATGCTTACAGTTTTAAGTTCAGGGTCTGTACATCTAGCTATTGTTTACTTAATCTCCTCATTAGTATATCATTAACCTGAAAAATATATCCTTTGCTTGGGAACCTCAAAAACTCGGATGGAAACTTGACAAAGTAGGATTCAGAAAAGTAGGGTATCCAAAAACTGTGGTGTGGTGCAAACTTTAGGGTGAACTAAATGTTTCATGTACTACCCTTATCACCCTTCGTGCAATGAACTCCTCTTCAAACATGGTTGTAGTTCATTCACTAATAGTAGGTCTTTTGTCCATTTTGGATGAATGTTTGAGTCATTTACCCTGACCATATCCATTTGTTAAACTGGACCAGTCTAGTGCTATTTCTCTATGGATTTTCTTAATATCGCAGAAGCTTAAATTGAACATAAAGTAAGACAAAGTATCATAGGTAAAAGAATGCTAAGTTTCTTACACTTGACTGTACAGCAAGAAAAAACACTTAGGACAAATATCCTGCAGGAATATTATGAATGTCCTAGAGTAGAACAACGGAAGGAGTTAGGAGAAAGGAGGCAATTCATTTTTTAAGATAAATATATAATATTGCAGTATTTTTTAACTGTTTGAGGATTAGCATATGGTACTTTCCCTTTGGAAAAAAGCATCAGGGATATCTCCTTATGCCCTTTAGGCCTTGAAGCTCTAACGCTGGGATACTTCGAAATGTCACCAGCTGCTTCCTGCACATGCCACTGTGCAGTCCCTCCTCCCAAGGCACAAAGAGAGTCTTGGAAAGAGTGGATTTGCATGAGATTTGAGAAGGAAATGCCCTTCAGAAATAACCTCAGAAAGACATCAAGAAAATGGCAAAAATTACCTAATATAGGCTGGGCAAACCCAGTGTTCCACTGTGTTGATTTGTTCAAAATTAGTTTTGGTAACTTGTCCTCTGTGACTTGAAAGGCCTACCAATCATAAGCCATTCTTCCTAGTAATTAAAGGCCTTTTTCAAGGATGAGATGTGATTGCAACCTAAGCCACCATGACAGCCCCATGGAAGGCAGTGGCATTGTGTTTTTAGGGGTTCAGTCTTTCCTCAGAGCACAGTGCTCTCTCCTGAGTCACAATTTCAGTTTGGTCTCAGGGATAAGGCGTCTTGGGCACCTGTGTGATTACAATTCTAAATGATTGCAGAGACTATTGAGATGTTCCCTTTTTTTTTTTTTTTTTTGAGGCAGAGTCTCACTCTGTTGCCCAGGCTGGAGTGCAGTGGTGCGATCTCAGCTCACTGCAACCTCTGCCTCCCGGGTTCAAGCAACTCTCTGTCTCAGCCTCCCAAGTAGCTGGGATCACAGGTGCCCACTACCACGCCCAGCTAATTTTTGTACTTTCAGTAGAGACAGGGTTTCACCATCTTGGCCAGGCTGGTCTTGAGTCTTGAACTCCTGACCTCTTGATCCACCTACCTCGGCCTCCCAAAGTGCTGGGATTACAGGCGTGAGCCACCGCGCCTGGCCGAGATGTTCTTGTGAATGGCACGAGATGACCTTCATGTGTGGTAGAGGCTGAGGTGGACTCTGAGCTAAGGCTTCTTTCTGAGAAATATCTATGTTTTGTTGCTAAGGCAACAAAGTCATTCAGGGCAGACCAGGAGCTACTTTACATGTGGAAAGTATTATTGACAGAAGTAATCTGTGAAACTGGGCCAGGAGCACATTTTTTCCTGATTTAACACGTTATTTTTTTTCCTTTTGTTCTTTGGCCACCTTTTCTGAAAACCCTTTAATGAAGAAAAGTCAATCCCTAAAGCAACAGAAAGTGAGTGTAATTCAAGAGAAAGACCATTCGTAAATTCATAGACATAGGCAGGCCCTATCTAGAACCTCTCATGGAATATTTGCAAATGTAACAAGTCTAAAGGTTTCTATTTTAAGGTCTTATATGAAATATAATATTTGAAAATGCACAATTAGCATTACTGTTTTCTTTCTCCCAAGATATTCCCTTCCTTTTTCCTGCACTTTCAGATGAACATTAAAACCCGGTAGAAACGCACCTTTCAACAAACTGTTGTCCCTAGCCAGAGTTCACCAGAAGGCAAGATAGACAGAACTTTACATACTGTCAGAAAGAAATGCATTTATTTCAGGCCAAATATTCAGGAAATTCAGCAATTTTTCCTAAAGGGATAAATATAATACGGTAGCTAAGAGCAGACTTCTGGGTTTCAATCTTCAGTCTGTCCCTTACTAGCTCTGTAGCCTTGGACCCATTGCTTAAACTCTTTGTGCCTTAGTAGACTAATTTGTGCAACAGAAATAAGAATAGATCATGTCTCAAAAGGTGGTATTAGTATTAAATGAGTATTTAAAACTTTACCTATACATAATAAATATACAAAAAATAAATATTAACTACTATAGAAGTTTCAAAATAAATAACCTTCCTTGTGCCCATTAGAGAATACAGAATTACTGAATTTTAGAGGGTTTCTTTACACAAATTGCAAAAGCAGCTTCTTTTAAAATTGTCTAATAAAATGATAATGGATAAAAGTAAATGTCACTATAAAATACTATTTCCAGATTGAGGAACAAAAATAGCTTATTATGTCTTCAAAGTATAGTACCTTCTGGGAGGCAAGATGAAATCATTCCCTGAATACTGACTTTTACGACAGTATACTAATAAATGTATAAAATGAAAAAAATAGCTAATGATCAATATGACATGAATCTCCGAGAGCTAACAGATCCAAAGAGTAGTAGAAATTATATAGAAGTTAGTAATAGTGTCAGAGTAAGAAAGTCAGGACCTTAAACCAGAACTATGACTAGAGGGAAAGGGGGAAACTCATGCCCACTTCATAGACTCCCAGCAATCCCCAACATCCCCTAGAAATTGACAGCTTTTCAATTGGCAATGAACTTTGTTCACTTGGCAGTGAACTTTGTGATTAAAACTTAAGTGGCAATTTTATGTCATGTATATTTTACAAAAGAGAGGCCCTTGGGAAATTGATGAAGTGCTCAAATGCTTTTGGAAAAATGACTCCTTTTATGATTATGCTGTAAAAGTCAACCACAAAGTGCTATTATGTCAGAAAAATTATAACCAACCCCCCAAAAAACACTTGATGCATTATGAAAAATTAATGCACTGTTGAAATTAAAAGCTAAATTTTATTGAAATAATTTTTAACCCTAAGTGATAACACTATTATACATAAAGAATTGAGCCAGGTATGGTGGCTCACACTTGTAATCTCAGCACTTTGGGAGTCCAAGGCAGGAGGATCCCTTGAGGCCAGGCATTCCAGACTCAACTGGGCAACAAAGCGAGAGCCCATCACTACAAAAAAAAAATTTACGATTTAGTCAGACGCAGTGGTGTGTGCCTCTAGTCCTAGCTATTTTGGAGGCTGAGGCAGGAGAATTTCTTGAGCCCAGGAATTCAAGGTACAGTTGGTTATGATCATGCCACTGTACTCCAGCTGGGGCAACAGAGCAACACCCTATCTCTAAAAAAGAGAGAGAGAGAAGAAGAAAAGGAGGAGGAGGAGCACCTTTTTATGGACCATTCCCTACCATACCACCACAACTGCCAGCCACAACCTGCATCACCCAAAGCTACAGGCACTATTTCCAGGCCAGCACCACCTCAGTGCCCTCTACAGATGATGGGACCTCGCTGGGACTCTGCTTCAGGCAAGCCATTTGATCTCCAGGCTTTATTTCTCATTTCCAAAATGCAAATGCTAAGCCAGTATGATCTCTAACATCTCTAGTGGCTCAAACATTCTATACTTCTATCACTACTGCAAACCCCAGCTCTGATCCCTGACTTTAAGCCTCTTTTTCACAAACATGAAAATTATCATCTTAGGTAATCAAGTAATTCTAAAAATTGTGTGGTCTGTCAAAATATATTTTTTTCTTACTGTAGGATTGTACCTGTAGCCAACGCAATTTTATGAAAACTTCTGCTCATCAATATTCAACAAGGCCATTTCTTTCCCCAGAGATAATTAATCGTAGGCAAGAAGTGAAAAAGACAGTTTCCCCAGATGCAGCCTAAGCACATGCCTGCTGAGAAGCCCATTCTATTTTAATTTGCCAATTAAAAGTGGCCTGGTAAATCACACGCTGTCATTATCTCAATAAAAATACTATACTTGTCACTCTCTTTCCTCTCTCTCAAGTAGCCCAACTGCTCCCTACACCTCAGTTTCATATCATCCTTAAAAAGCTGGCTTTCTTTAGGGTCAGCTGAGGATGGCATCTTCTGCTTTTATTACTGCCACAAATTCCATACCACTCAAATCACTAAGTCGACACCATATACTGGATATTTACTATGTCCGTGAAATTTACTAAACATTGAGAAGAGTTAAAAAGGAACTAAAAAGGCTTGTTTTAGCAAATTAATGGTCACTCTCATTGGAAAATAGAGCCTTATAACTAGGCTTTTAAAGATCCCTCCCATCTGCATCTTTTTGTTCTGCATGGCTTGTATTCAACCCCTCCCTATTCTGTCTTGGCTGGTTTTCTGTGGACTGATATTACAAGCATGGTGCTGATGGTTGAGAATTCCCTGTAATTAAAAAAGGCTTGATTTCTGTTGGTATAACAATTGTAAATTTCCTTCCCCTATAAACTGTATATTGAGGTGGCATTACATTTGAGAAATAGAATAGTTTGAATTGTGTCACTTGTTATTGCTTTTTGGTTTCCAATGAACCATAAAATAATAAAAGTCAGGAGTAAGAAGGAAACACAGCAAAGATTCTAGATAATGGCTTATAGTTAATAATGCCTCCCTTTGAATAATATAATAATAAATGATAAAGGTATGCTGCCAACTTCCTGAACGCACTTGGACTTGATGCTCTGTATACATCTGCAGATTATTATGCATTTCCAAAGGTACTTCCTCAAAGAATCCATTGACTTTTACCTAATAAAACATACATCACCATAGTGCACTAGGGGAAACACACTCTGCCTGTCTTTAATCAAAGGGTAAGATTACCTTATTGCCTTGAAACCCCTTTGGGCCTGGGTCTCCTGGAGGTCCACTAATTCCCTGCTCCAGGATGAAAACCAAGAATTAGTTCTGTGTACAAAAGGCCAGCAGGAATGAATCATTCTTTAGGGTCCCTAGAGATCCTGGCGTTAGAAGTTAGACTGTGTAACTCAGAGCTTAATTGAAATCACATTCAATTGAGAAGTAGGATGAGATAAAATTTCCTGCGTCAAATAAGTAGCTTCTAAAATAGCACTTATGCTAAGAACAAATATTTAATTAATGAGATGTTTGTTTACTAAACCTGTGTTTCCAATGTTATTCCAACATTCTTGACTCCTTTCAAAAAAAGATTTTGCCAACTAAGCATCTTCTTTTTTAAAATATCTAAGGCATATGTAACTGAAGTTAGAGCTTCCAATGAATTTGTGATAACCAGAATTACTGCCTGGCTCTGACATTTCCAGGCTAAAGCAAAGAAGTTCGTGGTTAACTAGATGGTGTCTAGGAAATTCTGGGTAAAATTATAATTTTCTGTAGGCTTTTTGAAATACTGAAATTAACTCCTCACATAGAGCACCACTATAACTTTAGAAGAGGTAAGTTCCTAGGCTAGGAAAAGATTCAAATTATTTTCTGAAATCTATGGATGTCTAACTTAAATGCCTTAGAGAATCAGTCCATATTATAGAACATTATCTATGGTTATAGAACAATATAAATACTGTGATTTAGATAAAATGCATAACTTTTCCAACTACATTATAGTAGCAGTGCAAAAATAGTTACATCCTGTTTTTAGCCACTTTGACTTTCTGTCTTTCCAGACTCTGAAGTTTTTAACTTCATCCCCTTAGCTACTCACTAATACTTGCCTGATGGTACCTATCTTTAGGGAGTTTTAGTTAAGTTAATGAAAACATTAGGGAAATTGTTTCCAAAATTTGTTGCACATTGGAATCATCTGGGGATCTTAAACAGTATTAATGCCTGGCTTCAATCCCTAGACATTCTGATTTAATTGACAGAGGGTGCAAGTGGGTAAGGGGATGTTTTAAAAGCTCCCCGGGTGATTCTAATCCAAACTTAGATTTGGTTTTAACCCCCTTACCTGAATTCCTCTGGGTCCCTTTGGTCCATATGGTCCTGGGGATCCCTGTGGGAAAAAATTGAAAATAAGTCTCTCTAAATATACATCTTCAATGTGCAGTGATTTTAGGTAGGAGGGAAGGAAATGTGTTCTCAGTAATCGCCATCTTCCCTGGTTATCTTAACATCAAAGGCAAGAAATTGAAATAATCCTAATCAACAAGCCAAGGGGCAGGAGTGTCAAACTTTCCTTCAGTAAACAATCTCCATGAAAATACAATTTTAGATGTAAGTACCTTGCCTACATATTGATATTTTGGTCATTTTGGTTAGAGTAAAGAAATTATTTTATTTTATAAGATTCCTTAGAGGGCTATAAACTTACTGGAATATTATTTCCTTCCAAAAGGGTAATGTCAGTTAAATTAACAATGTAGTGCATTTCCGTGATATCTAGATCACTCTTTTGCTCATCTTCAAAACATTGAACTTGGCAAAACACTGTTTATAGTCAATACTCTTCTAATAGAAAATATTTCATTCTGTCCCATAGCCAGGAAACCCTTTAAAATTTATTTTATGAAGGAGAACATGGTCTAGTTTTATTTCCCCAGATTTCAACTTTTTTTTTTTTTTTTTCTTATCAAAGTATAACCTGTTAACTATTGATACACTTTGACAATTATAGAAACATGTAAATAAACAATTTGAAAATCACACAGAGGCAAATGCTGTTAACATTTTGGCATATTTTTGTCCAGTTTTATTCCCAATATAGTTCTCTTCAAATCATGTGATCAAAGTGTATGTCTGATTTTGTGTCCTACCTATTTGGCCTTATATTGTATCAAAATACTTTTCCTTTTCCACGTCATTAAAACTCATAGTAAACAGATAATATACAAGAATAGGGAACTACCATAATTTATTTACTCATTTCCCTAGTTTTGACCTAAGTAATATTATAGTGAACATCTTTATGTATAAATCTCTGTCCAACTTCTGATTCACTCCTAAGAATAGTCTCCTAGAAGAGGATGACGGAAGCAGAGACCATAAGCACATTTAAGGCTCACTGGCTCTCTTTTGTCTCACATGCCATATACAGAAATAAAGAGAGAGAAACTTCCTCCATAAAATTTGTTTGTTAATCATTCCCACTACCTGAATATGAGAGAGTGTATCTTCATCTTATGGGCTCCCCATCAACAATTAGTATTATAAATTACTTCACTGTTTGCTAATTTGATAGGTGATATAATACTTTTGTGTGTTTGGTTTTGGTTGTTGGTATTTTTGTTGTTGTTGTTGTTTGAGACAGGGTCTTGCTCTGTTGTCCAGGCTGGAATAGCTCACTGCAGCCTCTACCTCCCAGGCTCAAGCAATCCTCCCACCTCAGCCTCCTGAATTGCCCACGCTGCTGATATAATATTTTATTGTTTTATTGTTGGTTTGGTTTTGTTTTTGAGATGGAGTCTTACTCTGTCGCCCAGGCTGGAATGCAATGGCACAATCTCGGCTCACTGCAACCTCTGCCTCCTGGGTTCAAGCGATTCTCCTGCCTCCTGAGTAGCTGAAATTACTGGTGTGCACCACCATGCCTGGCTAATTTTTGTATTTTTAGTAGAGATGGGGTTTCACCTTGCTGGCCAGGCTTGTCTCAAACTCCTGACCTCTGATGATCCACCCACCTTGGCCTCCCAAAGTGTGGGATTACAGGCATAAGCCACCATGCCCAGCCTATTTTGTTTCTTGTGAGACAGGGTTTCACTCTGTTAACCTAACTGCAGTACAGTGGCACAATGACAGCTCAATGCAGCCTCAACCCCCTGGACTCAAGAAATCTTCCCACCTCAGCTTCCCAAGTATCTAGAATTACAGGCACATGCCCCAACTAATTTTTAAATTTTTTGTAGAGACGGGGCCTCACTATGTTGCCCAGGCTGGTCTCAAACTCCTGGACTCAAGTGATCCTTCCACCTCGGCCGAACATTTTAATGTATTAATTTCACTTATCTGATTGCTACTGTATTAGGATATTTTTTCTTATTTATTAGCCATTTTAATTTCCACTTCTATATCTCTTCATGTTGCTCATGTGTTTTTCTAAATAAACTTGTATAAACTCTCTGTGTCAAGGACACGATATCTCACCGGCTCTAAGACACATTTTTTTCACGTTTTTATATCTCTGATATTGGGGTATATTTTACAATCAGTTGCACCTTACATTTATAATTGGCAGTGGGGTTTTTTTTTTTTTCGTTATTCCTTTTTGGCATGGAAAATGGTGGGACATTTAACAATCCCTGACATCTCAATCAATTAAATATGATATCCTTTGTCAACCATTTTAATTCATCTCAATCAATTAAACATGATATCCTTTGTCAACCATTTTAATTTCATCTAGTTTTCCCAGATATTGTTTGACTTTCATTTCTATTCTATTCTATGTGTGTCCCTTTTTCTGTATTTCCAATATCCAGGTCCATCTTGCATGTTCAGTTATACTCCAGGAAGAATCTATTTATTTTCACATTTTCCATTTTGACTAGAGATAATTACTAAGCCTACCTTTTGCAGATCCACCTGACCTTTAACTCTACAGTAGTTTAAAAGCATTCAGAAAGTCTCAATCTATTTAAAGTGTTTAGTTCCATGGGCCAATGTGATTATCTCACTCTCTTCTCCTAACCTTCTGCCTCATTTTCTCTCCTTGACTTCCTTCCAGAATTATAACATAGAAACTGAAAAAGTGTGGTATCTTGGTGGCATGATGTTAATAGTTCTTAATATAATGAAAACTATTTATTTTTACTCTGCACTTTTTTGGACCCTTTAACATCATGTTTCAAATATACTTTCTGTATATATTTGGCCTTTTGAGGAACTATTTAACATCCTTAAAATTTTTTCCAAATTTAAGTGCTTTCTATTTATTTGTCTATTTATTTACTTATTTATTTTTGAGATGGGTCACTCTGTCACCCAGGCTGGAGTGCAGTGGCATGATCTCCGCTCACTGCAACCTCCACCTCCTGGGTTCAAGCAATTTTCCTGTCTCAGCCTCCTGAGTAGCTGGTACTACAGGTGCACACCACCCTGCCTGGCTAATTTTTGTATTTTTAGTAGAGATGTGGTTTCACCATATTGATCAGGCTGGTCTTGAACTCCTGACCTCAGGTGATCCGCCCACCTCAGCCTCCCAAAGTGCTGAGATTACAGGCGTTAGCCACTGTGTCCAGCCTATATTTATTTTTTAAATAAAGGTGAATATCTATCCAATTGTCTGTGTCTACATTTTCAAAAGTCCAAATCTCTATGTCTAGTTGCACCACACTGTTTATAACTATTTCACTGACTTATTTCAGAGTTCTTCACACTAGTTTGGAAAGTGCCTGTTTTCAGTGTTTGCATCTGGAAAGCAATTCTACTCTGACCCAACTGCAGCTTTAATTAACTTTGCTGGTTAAATAATTCTTTTTACCGTAACATTCAGGAGGTGTGGCCTCCAAGGTCAGGGTGTCACAAAATGAAGTCTTAATGGTCCATAAGAAAGGCATTTGGGGGCTCTATTATTGAGTCAGGCATCACTTTGTTTTCTACCACATGTTTTACAGATGTGAAAAATTGAGCCATTGATTCCAACTCTAGTAGTGAGATCACCATAATTCAGCCCAGGAATTTCCCCTTAAGGAAATGCAACCCAAAAGGGATCACAGCTGTAAGCATTTTAAAAACGTGTTCCTTACTTTGTCACCTTTTACTCCTGGTTTACCACATTCCCCACGTTCACCCTAAAAAATAAATAAATGAAATAAATAAGAGAACACTTGCAGTCATTCACTATTAAGAATGTTTGTTTGTTTGTTTGTTTTTTAAATTCCCAGCACTCTTGTAACATAAGCACTCTGCTGCTTTCTACACAATCTTAGCCTCAATACTGTGGGTTGTATGGGCATTGAAATCTGATTATTTTTACCCATGAGTCATCCTTAACTTGACAGGAACAAATCAGGAACAATGTAATAAGGTTTGACGTTTTTAAGAAACGGATAAACTAGAAGAAAAGAAACCTAGCACCTAACCACATATTAGAGGCCCTTTGCATATGTGGTTTAACTGAATCCACATAACGACCCAAGGAGATGAGCTTTATCATTCTTATTTTATAATTGAGAACATTTAAACTCAACAAGATAACTTCCCTCTATCAAATAGCTAGTAAGAGTCTGAACCCAGATACTCTAATCAGAGTCTGAACCCTGATACTGTAACTTGGAATTCCTATTTTTTTCAAGAACACCATGCTTCAGTCTGAGTACCAACCTTGATCACCCAGTAGTGTTCACCTGGAGAACTGTGAGAGAAAGGTTCTGAGATGAGATTGCATCGTGAGTTAGTGGGAACAGGTGCCATGATGAGTTAGTGAAGTCTGCTGTAGGAGAGTGGGACTTGGCAGCAAGCATGCTACATATTTTTCATTATTATGCTCTACTTACCCTTCTTCCCTAGAATATTGCTGAAAAAACATTTGAGTTGTGCTTTAGAGTTTATCAGTGATAGTGTATCATATTTTATCTCAGTTAATCTGACATTAACTGTCTGAGATAAATATTAATCCAATTTTATAGACTAAAAATTTGTAATTAAGAAGGTTAAGTAAAGAGAATGTGGTATACAAGGGAATATTATTTAGCCTTTAAGAAAGAAATCCTGTCATTTGTAACAACATAGAGGAACCTGAACCTGGAAGACATTATGTTAAGTGAAATAAGCCAGGAACAGAAAGACAAATATGGCATGATCTCACTTACATGTGTGATCTAACAAATTTGAACTCACAGAAGCACAGAGTAGAAGGGTGGTTACCAGGGGGAATGGGTGGAAACTTAGGAAATGTTGGTCAAAGGATACAAAACTGGTTAGATAGGAGCAATAAGTTCAAGAGATCTATTGTTCAACACGATGACTATCATTAATAACAACGTCTTGTATTGAAAATCACTAAAAGGGTAGATTTTAAGCATTCTCACCACAAAACCTGATCATTATGTGAGGTGATGCACATGTTAATTAGCTCAATTTAGCCATTTTATAATGTATACATTTATCAAATTATATTTTATACAAGACGATAAATATGAACTTTTTAGATTTGTCAATTAAAATTTTAAATAAAATAAATGTTTTAAAAGGTTAGTTTCCTCAAGTAGAATGAGAATTGGGACCTCTGAATACTAATTCATTAGATCAGACTTTTGAGGCTTCTAATAATTAGAACTAAAAGTTGACAGTCAGAAAATGACTAAAGTTTCATAATCATAGTAATATTATCTCATTTATAAATCATTTTAGAGTTTTCAGAATGCTTTTATATATATATATATCGTTATTTTGATCCTCAATTCAATTCTCACTTTCAAGATAAGGAAACACAATTGGAGATGTCAAATGATTTACTTAAATGTACAGGCTACCCAATGACTCCTAGTCCAGTGCTCTCAACACTAGCTTCTGCTGCTGCTACTTTATTCTGCCTCTGTACTGCTCTAGGGCATGTTACTGGAAGTGCCACTACACAATGACATAAGGAAATTGCATTCAAATGTAAATCAATGCATCGCTTCCTTCATCAAGGAAGTCTTGCTATGAAAAATAAATGTCAGCTGAACTTTAAACAGTATACGTAGTGATATAGTGGATTTATATGCTGGTGGAAGCTTTATCTTGCTGCAAAATAGCAACAAACCATTCACAGACTGGCAACCAGCTTGCAGACCACAGTTTTAATAGCAGTGCTGTACGGAGGGAAATCACAATTGTAACTTCCAATTATGGATGTGAAGTGTGTGCCATAGCCTTTACATTATTGCTAATCCCCATAGCGGCCTTGTGAGGTATATATACATATCTCCACTCACAGATAAGCAAAATGAGGCTCAGAGAGATTACATCATGTGTTCATGGCCACAGACTTGAGTCTGTTAGGCTCTCAAGTCCATGTTCTTATCAGTCACCCATAGCTGAACAAGGCACACAGTTATAGGCTGAAAGTCACTTTCTATTAACCTAACATTTCTGCCTAGGGTACTGCCTGGGCTCTTCCAGGCATCAGAAGCAGGGAAGAGGGAGGTGTGACTCTTAGAGCCAGCTATGCCTCTGATCAAAAGCAATCTGTTCTCTCTTCACATCCTTTTGTGAGTCAGACTGACCCAGGAAAAACTGAGCTTTCACTTAGAACAAGTTGAACATTTATTTCTGAATGCAAATGGAAAATCACTTTTGAAGAATCAATTAGAAAGCAATTAATTTAATAATTTTGGATGGGAATAAAATGAGTCAACCACCAAAATATAAAACAGAAAAGTACCATAAATACACTCAAAATGCTTTTGGCTAGAATTTACATTCCATTTGTCCAGACAGATTTGTTAGCTATAGGGGCCTGAGGAACAGCATTTGTTTTTTGCAGGGCATAGATTGCCATCAATGAAAATATTGTATTCATGTTATTTGCCTCTGCAAAGGCATTTTCCTTTTTGGTAGGCACATTAATCCCTCTGGAATGGCCACAACTACATAGTTTCAGAGAGTGATACTTCAGAAAGCCATAAACAGATCAGCTCTGTTCTCAGCCTCTATTTTCTGATGCTGCTGCTCCTGGTGAAATTCTGGTTTGAATGTCGATGGTTCAGGGTCACTTTGCTCTGACAGCTTGTATTTTCCAAGTGAGAACTCTTCCAGTGAATCAATAATTCTCCAGAAAGTAAAATGAATCTTTTCAAAAAATATATGTATAAAGCTTCCTTGTGCTGATAACTACCTCACTATATAAATCAAAATGGAGGAGGAGGGCACCCATAATTTTCCTCAACTATATACACAGTTGATAATTTTACAACTGTGAAAATTTTTGTTTTCCCATACTAATATTTGTTCCTTTCCTCTTCATAGTGGCACTTACATTTGTAGACAAGCCAACATTTTGGAATACATTGTCATGCCTACTATTTGGTTCTCCAATCACTCTGTAAATGAGGCAGGCCTATACAAATTTTATCCATCCAGTTGAAGAAACAGATACTCCAAGACGTTGAGTTACCTAAGTTCTTAAGGCTGCTAAGTGTAGAATCATGGGATTTCTTACACTCTTCCCCTTGGAAGCCTAACATTTTCAACAATTAGGATATATTTATTGGCTTGCATGTAGGCTCACCCCTAATATTTGCAGGGCCCAGGGCAAGAGTGTAAGTGGAAGCCCACATACCATGTGTCTAAATAGTTGAAAGTTATAACTAAACTAATAATGTTCTGGCTTCCTTCTTTAACAAATATGTCTTCAAAAGGAATAAAGAATTAAAAGACTTGTGAATCCCTCAGAGGTCCTTGCCAGACATAGACCCCTGCAGCCTGGTCCCCACTTCACTTCCCACCTCCAGCTCCTTCCAAAGCAAGAAAAGCGTGAGCACACATGTGAAGACGCCCCTGGCAGCACAACAAAGCCCCCTATATGACCTCTCCTGCCCCAACAAACAGCTACCATTTGGCTCCCCCTCCAGCCTAGAAAGATGTTGGATATGGAAAGGAGGTTTTTGTATGCCCTCCCAGCAGCAGGCCTTTTGGGGTCTTGGCTACCCAATGTATGATCCAGGAGAAGGAAGCACAGACTTCCTGCAGAATCCTGGCTCCATGGGAAGTAGGGAGGCCAGAGGAGACTCAGAGCTGGACCCTCTAAAATTCCAGCCTCTTTCCCATGCCTGAGGGTTGTAGCCCTGTAGGACGGAATGGATGATAGGTGCATGTTCTGATTCAGATAGAAAATCTGATAATAATGAGAACTGTGGGACAGACTGATCAATGAACCAGTGAGCACTCTTAGAGGCTCCTGAGCCCCAGTACAACTTGTTAAACCCTTTAAAAGCAGTTTGGTATCCTAATTTGTAACTCACAAATAATCATCAAATAATCTACCAACCCATACCTTTAGTTTGCTTGTTTGCCAAATTTACTCCCTTGAGAGCTCTACCCACTTGCTTAATTCAATGAAGTCAGTGGCTCTTCACTGCTTAACCAGGATAAATCCTCTCTTTCCCCTGGGAGAGGATTTGGTGTCTAGGTTTTCATAGAAAGTTAAGCACCAAGGGAGCAACCTACTTGCAGTATTGCTGAATCTGTTTGTGTAAAGAAACTTTTAGCCTGCATACCTGTGCTGCATGGCTCATAAACCGGGGTTCCCTATTAAAATAATTCATGTTTGCAAAGCTGAAGGAGGCTGGATTCTAATCTCGGAATCTTATGGTACCCTCCATCCCTATAACACACATCCACATGTTAAGTTCTATTATTGTTTTATGTTAACTAAGGAATGAGGGAATCCAGACTTACAAAAACAAAGAAAATAACTTTTATTAAGTTCATAAGTACATTTCTGTTTCTGTTTTTCTTTTTGAAATTCTGGTCTATTTGTTGTTACCAACTTACCTTGTCACCCTTGTACCCAGGAATTCCCTAATTTAAAAAGAGAAGAAAACGTAAAATATGATACTCTAAGGCAGAGTTAGAATAAGGGTTAGGTATTTTCAATTACAAAGTATAACAAAACACATCTATACCGCCTGGAAAATTAGACCATAGAAATGTAAACTGTTTCATTTCTCTTTGTGCTTGGAGAAACGTGCATTTACTGAGGAGAAGAAAATAATCTGTTTTCCCTTTATCACATTTTATTCTCTGTTTCAGGTATTTTTTCATATCCATTTTCTTGCCCTTTGGCCCAAAACTAGAGGCGATAATGTACACTGAAAGTCATTGTAGAAGTGATGGCCTGTAATGGTCCCTTCAAAACTGTTATATTGACTTTTAAACTATGAACTATTGCAGCTAAAAATGTTTCACAGAGACTCTGAAAGAAATTGGCTTTGAAAATGAGCTGAGGTAATGGCCTTTAAAATGTGTGTAAATATTTGTATCCATTATGGTCCTCCTTTCAAATTCAGTCTAAAATATATAACATCAAGGACATGACAGATTCCTTTATCAGCCCTGATGAGACAGTGACCTTTAAGCTACTGTCTTTTATCTCACACTAAATAAGGGGCCAGCACTTCTGCTGTCTTCTGTGTGTCACCCTTGTGAATCCTGTACAGGCTTTTCTACTGTGTCACTGCCCATTGCCCTTCAAGAAATACAATAATGAGTATTACATGGCCTGGGAAATCAGCAACTCTAAGCAGCAGCAAGTTCTCTTCAAATGGGATTTTTTTGTCTTTCATACAGGTATATTTTTCAAGTATGGAAATAAAATTGTCAGATTTATTTAGACAGCTGAAGAAACCTATTTAATAAATAAGCTATTATTGCAGTTACATGTGAGTCAGACTACAAAATTTTGTTCTATGCATGACTTTTTTATTAATAGTATTATCTATTTATTTATTTATTTGTAGAGAGAAGGTCTTACTACGTTGCTCAGGCTGGTCTCGAACAAGTGGCCTTAATCACTTAAGGCCACCTAGGCCTCCCAAAGTGCTGGTATTACACGTATGAGTCACTTTGCCTAGACTGACTTTTTTTTACAAAAGGAAACTTCATGAAGGAAATAAAACTTCCAAGTGTGTGGTCAATGAGGAACAGATGAACGTAGAATTGTTTCCTATGAGATAATAAGCTATTTAAAAATACAATTATTTTATCTTAGTTTTATTTTACATACCCGTATGCTTTATACATAGAAGATACCTAAGAAATGTTTCCAGAATGAGTAACACACATTTCAGATTTTTTGTTGACATTACCAAAGTTTCTATCAGATTTTTTAATGAAGTTGATTAAAATACCAAGAGAACAGTTTTAACATCTTTGGGTCTAAGTCCAGGGCACATCCAGGGGACAAGCAGAGAGTGGCAATGTCATATGGTCTTCTTTTATTCACTGTACACATCTCTGCTATTTGATACACTTACTGCAATGCTCAGAAAAGTGCAAAATAAGAAACATACTGTAATTAGTTCTTGGGCAATATCTACTATCTTCTAATTTGGGGGATAAGAAATCAAATAGAATGATACATTTTATTATGTCTGTAGAATTGAATTTAAAAAGCATAGTTTAGACCATGTAGTTCTTATGCTCCTGAAATTCTAACTTATTCCTTATCTTTAAAAACATAAGAAATAAAGCAAATACTTTTCTCATTGGAGCCTTTCACCAATGTCAAATTAAGCATCAGAGAATTTGATAGGGTTGAACACTCCTGCTCCCGTTTTCACTCCTGTTGAGCTGAGTATTTTCTCCCCACATTTCCAATTCTAAGATCATATCTTTCTGATTGCCTTCCTGAGCCATCAAGAGCACAGGATAGATAGAAATCACTTTTGCACTTGCACTACAGGGGTCAAAATGGTCAACCACAAAATCAGTAACCTAGGATCACTTTCTCAGGAAGGCATCCCAGTTGTGTACATACCCCAGGACCTCTTTCTCCAGCTTCTCCTTTTTGAGCATCGCCCTGTGACAAACAAAAAACAGTCAAAATTCCACAACCCTGAAGAGTGACTGGTTGCTCAATAAAATGCATTATACAGAAGATTAATAGCTTAGCCCAATTAGGAAACATCTTTAGTCTTTCCCATTGACATTTTGCCCATGCAATCTAGGCAAAAAAAAAAAAAAAAAAATAGCAACTCAGATAAACTTCGCCCTTTGGAGTGAAGCCAGATGTGTAGGGTGCAGGATCCAGGTACATTTTCATAGCTTACACCACATCCCGGTTGAACAACATAGCCGTTGTTCTCAAATACAGCATTATACTCACTTGGAGCCAGTCACTCTGGTTTTTCTCAAAGGGGCTTTGGAATGTTTTCCAAAATGTCCTCAAGAGTAATTGCTTGATTTCAGCAAGATTTAAGAAAATATATTATGTGGCACAAAATTACAAACCAAAGAAATAAAACATGAACATACATTTCTAATGGGTATTTAACACAACAAAAAGAAGACATGATGGCATCAGTTTGAACGTATATGAGTGAGTATAGGGTTGTTTGGTTGTGCATGTGTGTGTATGCTGTAAAGCTATCCAAGGTTGCTATATTCCCTTTCCTTGACAAGCAGACAATTGCCAAAAATACTTTTATGCATTTAACTTACGATTTTTTTTCATTACTTCCCTAAAAATTTTCTAATAGGGCTGTTTTAGAGTTCATTTATGAGTTAATTTTTAATAGTTAACTTTGTTAGTACTCGAGTGTCTCTTATGTATTGCTCCCAAACTATTTGTGTCAAGTTACCTGCAATGAAAAGCAAACCAGTTTCACTGCCACATTGCTATAATTAGTTATTATTGTTTTAATATTGCTGTGTTAATTGCTATAATGAAAGAAATGTTTTTAAACTTCAAAACACACACAAAAACAAATGATGTGAACTAGAAAACCAAGAAAAAAAATAATCCTCATAAGTACCACTACTAAAGGATAGCTCATTCTATTTAAATTTATTTTGTTACCTAATGAAATTAAATGTGCTTTTACTGTTTTCTTTACTAGTTTTGTTTCCTCTCTTGAAAACTGTGTTCAGAAATTAACTCAATGTGCTATAGAAATTAAGCCAATGTCCATTACATTTGATGCAAATATTCCCTGATATTTCTATTTCTTTAATATTCCCTCCTTATATTAGGCCATTCTCATGCTGCTAACAAAGACACACCTGAGACTGGGTAGTTTATAAAAGAAAGAGTTTAATGGCCTCACAGTTCCACAGTGTTGGGGAGGCCTCACAGTCATGGAGGAAGGTGAAGGAGGAACAAAGCCACATCTTACATGGTGACAGGCAAAAGAGTATATGTAGGGGAACTTCCCCTTATAAAACCATCAGATCTCATGAGACTTATTCACGATCACAAGAACAGCATGGGAAAGACCCACCCCCCACGATTTAATTACCTCCCACCAGTCTCTCCCACCACATGTGGGAATTATGGGAGCTACATACAATTCAAGATGAGATTTGAGTAAGGACACAACCAAAGCATATCACTTCCTTTTCTTTAATTATTATTTTTTCATTACACAGAATTTTGCCTTAAATTTTCACATAGTTATATCTACTTTTCTCTTTGTGATTCCTGCTGTTGTTCTTGAACTTGGAACCAAAATCCTAACAATGATCTGAACAGGTGAATGTTTTCTTTAAAAGCCTAGGGTTTTTTTTTTTTTTTTTTTTTTTTTTTGTTGGGGGGGGTAGGTACACAGAGAAAAGAATTGGAGAAGTACTTGAAGATGCTCTGGGAGTGAGAAACCATCTGGTGGCTTTTCTATTATTACTGTCAGTCAGTTATTCATTAAAAGTAGACCCATTAAAAGCACAAGTGCCAATGTCAATCTGATATGGAACACATATTAGCAGTTAATGAAACACTGTCCTAAATAAGATGGGCTGCTATCCTTTAAGTACTAGCTTCTGTTTATTTGATGTCCCCAGGTTTCGTAAACTTACTGACTAAAATGTTCATATGTTACTCAGAATTTGTGAATACAAGCTAACAGAAATAAGATAGATAATATAGGAAGTGGACATCTGTATTCTTCACAAAATTTGTCAGATGTTTGCCATATACTACAATGCTTTTTATTTTTAAAATTGTTGTTTTAAAAAACAAATCTAGGAGATATGCTGGTTTAAAGAAAAGCTGTTTATTCATTTACCGGGTTTCCTTTTGGTCCTCGCTCACCTTTGATACCTGGGTTTCCATGTGTACCCTGAAGGCAAAGGGAAAAAATATTATTTTAAGTAGGTATTCTATTGTTTTCTATACTTTATAATAACTTCTGATCAGTTTTGTCTCCTAGAATGAGGGTGAACTGTAAAACCTTTACCTGCCAAGCAGAAATTCAACTCTCTTCTCCCTTTTTCTACACCGGGAAAACCACTGTCGTGAATTGGCAGATTTTCTAGATTTGCTCAAAAGAGAATAATGTTTCTGTCTTCCCACCAATTACTTCTTCTCAAAACAATTACTTCTCAGCAGTTTTGAAAACAAAATCAAACTCATGCAAAGATTTAAAAGAGTAGCTGCAACAGGCCGAAGGATAGGAGTTGTTCCCAACCTCTCTTCAGTGTGGGTCACTTCTACAATTCCCCTCTGTTACTCACTTTTAAAAGGACCAGGCCAGCTTGCTTGCCTTTGGTCAAAGAGGCTCTGATATCCAGGAGACAATCTCAAAAGATGGGAGAAAGGAGCTCTGTAATCGTGTTCCAGAAAAGCATTTTGTTTTCCTGTTCCTAATCAACCAAAAAGCTTGCTTTTGTGAGAACTGGTGTTGGGGGTACTCGATAAATGTTAAATTACATATTCTGTGGCTTATCCCTAAAATGTGACAAGAATGTGACAAAATTGTCAGGTGCTTAGCAAGAAAGCTGAGCTTTCTTACTGTTCATTTTAAAATATAAAGAAATATTCCTTACCCTGGCCATTTCTTGGTGTAATGGGGATAAACGAAGACTTTATATGAAGGGATGGCTAAACCTTTGCTTTAGCCAAAGTCAGCTTCTACTGGCTGCCCCATTATCATATAATACATCTAACTTTGCATTTGAGGAGAAAAAGATCTTCTGATTGGTAGGATGGTTTGAAAAAGTGTAGGCTTTGGATCCGAGTCTCAAGGTAAAATTTGTCACCTTCTAATACATTCACAATACACATTCCCCTCCTGGCCCCAAATACAAGCATTAGTTGAAAATTTTTATCCATGCATTTTGTGAGACTCTCCACAGGGCTTCTTCTGAACCCTAAGGATAATATTTGTAATTACACAAATAAATAGAAGACTGAATAAGCACGTGGATGCTTTATGAAGATAAATGTTAAAAAACTGCTCAGCATTTCCAGTGATCTAGATGTCATTTCAAATGCCTTCCCAGTACAGACATGGCACCTACAAGTTATTAGGCCAGAATATAAAGAAAGCACTCCTTCCTGGATTATCTTATCAAATGATGAATCATCATAGTAAATCCTGCCATTTATTTTTGGTTGCCACATGCTTACTTCCATTTCACAGAACTCACCCTAATCCCCCAAAGCATCGCGACCAGCTTCCTGTCCATGAGGCCACACAGTGTTGCTGCTGCACTGCTGCATTCGTGTGAAGCCAACATTTAACTTTCAGAGAGGCTTATGCTTCTTGTTTCTAGTGGGATAAAGCTTTGCTTAAAGCACGATTATTTGTATTAGCTTTTTCTGTATTCAGTTCACTATTGAGAAATTCTGGCTTTATTTTACGAGGAGGGACATAAATGTCCTTTGTGTGGGAACAACTTCAAAACACTCCTGCCCTCAGTTCAGGTCAGTAAAATCCCAGGCTTATTTCTAAGGATAGAATGCGTCCCTTTAGAAATAAAAGAAAGAAGTAGCATTTCCATTTTTGCTGCCATTTCCAAACAATTGCTTTTCAACAGTGCAAAATAGCCCCGATGTTTTCAAGAGCCAGTAGAGCTATCATTGCTAGGACTTTCTGACCTAAGTTCAAAGTAAAAATATACTCACAGGAGGCCCTGGATCACCTGGATCTCCCTTCTCACATTCACAAATCTTGCGTTCACACTGAATCAATAATGAAATATGATATTAACACACAGTGAAATATAGCATTCCGAATTGTATTCAGTATATAACCAACTGGAACACTCTCTAAGAAATTTTACCTTGCACATTTATGGAGGTTTTGCTCTCTCTATTAAATTATTCTAGGCAAATTTATACCTATCAAGAGCCAGCTAACAAAATATTATTAAATTTCAGCATAGTTAAATAAAATAGACATCCCATCAAAAATACATATATAATACATAGACGCCAGTTAAAAGGAGAAAATAAATATTTTCAATGGACTTTTAGAATTTCTGCTGCTTCTCTTCTACATAACACATCAAAGCTCAATAATATAATAATATTAAATGCTCCTTTACTAGGCAAAGGAAAACATTTGACTTATATTTTACTAATTCTAAGATGCACCTTCTTCCTCATTTTAACAACTCTGAAATCAGAATGAGTCTTATAATAGCTGTTGATCAGGTTCAGTCATGACAAAGTAGTTGCTTTTTGCACATGCACTTCAAAACTTACAGAATGAAATGGAAGAAAATTCCAGAACATTCTTAAGACATGCTGCATCACCAAAGCTTTTGCTGGCATAGAGGTCAGTATTATGTGGAAAAACAAGGACATCAACAACTCAGACAAAAAATGATTCAGAAGATTTACCAGGGATGTCTAATCTTTTGGCTTCCCTGTGCCACATTGGAAGAAGAATTGCCTTGGGCCACACATAAAATACACTAACAGCAGTTGATGAGCTTAAAAAAAAAAAAAAAAAAAAAATTCCATGCATACATTTTATAACGTTTTTAAAAGGTTTATAAATTTGTGTTGGTCCACATTCAAAGTCGTCCTGGGCTGCAAGCAGCCTGCAGGCAGCAAGTTGAACAAGCTTGATTTAGACTGTGATGTGAAAAAGTTTTAGAAATAACCAAGTTATTTTGCTTATATATTCCCCTATATGTATATATGAAAGTGATACAGGATTTTAAATCTACATCCAAAATGTCTAAAACTTCTTTCCATATGTATAAAGTAAGAATTGCAATTAATAAGAAGACATTGTATCATAGTTAAGTTGGCAAGGGCTTTTTTTCTTTCTTTTTTTTTAAACAGAGTCTCGCTCTATCGCCAGGCTGGAGTGCAGCGGCGATCTTGGCTCACTGCAACCTCTGCCTCCTGAGTTCAAGTGATTCTCCTGCCTCAGCTTCCCAAGTAGCTGGGACTACAGTCATGCGCCACCACCCCAGCTAATTTTTTTGTATTTTTGGTAGAGATGCGGTTTCAGCATGTTGGCCAGGATGATCTCGATCTTCTGACCTCGTGATCCACCCACCTCAGCCTCCCAAAGTGCTAGGATTACAGGCGTGAGCCACCATGCCCAGCCGGTTTTTTTCCTTTCTTAATGGTCCATAACATAATGGTATATCTGAACATGTACAATTTAATAAAACATGGTGCGCTACAGGTTTGGTTAACTCCTATTATTTTATGCAATGATAGTGTAAATTTCCTGATGTTAAATAAGCAGCTCATTGAACGAAGTTCAGATGTTTCAAACTCTTTCTTTTAAGAAATGCATGTCCAGGACAGGATTTCTCAGCAAGCTGATGATTGCCTATTGTGCTAAGGCCCATTCAATCTTACTGGCCAGATTCCTTGGCCACATGTCTGGTTGCCATCATCAGGCTGCCTTTTCTTTACAATAAGGAGAATGAGCTCAAAGTCAATTGTCTGGCAGCAGGGGATGACTCTAAACTCTGTCTCTTAGCTGGGAACACTCTGCCTAACCTAGCCAACACTAGGAACACCCCCCAAAATGGAGGACCTGATGTGGCTGATCTCAGATACATGCTTAGAATAAAGGAAGCACATCAAAGTAATCAACAACTATGTGGTTTGCTTATGACTGATTTCTAAAATCACTCCTGGAATCACATTCAATATTTCCTACTTTTTCCAAATTTTCCAACTTGCATTGAATATGGTAGTATAAAAGAAATCAGATGGCTGCCTCAGAATAGAGTGGCTCGTTTTAAAAGAACTAAGCTTTTTTATTTAGTCACACTTAATCTTCTAACGTGAATTATAATGCTGATCTGATAATGCAAGTTTTTAGAGTAATTCGTAGTAATCAAAGCATGTGATGCTTACCTTCTTTTCAAATAAGATATCCTACAAGGGAAAAAAGAATGAAGCATTAACTCAATTCATAGTTCTGCTTTCAGCTACTTATTAGTCGTAATTATCCCCCATGGGATATGAAGTTTCCACAAAGAATAGCAATTCAGCCTTTTTAACCTTGTAAAAGCAATTAAGCCAACCAGTCAACCACCCAAGGAGCAGTTCGAGCCATGTAATAATAGGAGATATAACTACCATTAAAAATTAATCTATATTTTCTAGGAAATTCATCTTACTGCATTCTATGTTTTATCTTTTGTTTTCTTTATCAGCTCTGTAATCTCCATAATTTGACTATAAAGTTAATCAGTCATAATGAGAAAGCTCTCACTTTTACATACAAAGACTGAGGCAGAATATATAATTTTGTATTTTCAATTTTTTCCATCCTTATGCACATATACATGCATCTATTTTCATGATTTATTTTTCAAGATTAAAATAATATACAGTCATAACTTCATGAAATATTAATAGGTGTTAGATCATATTAAAACTCAAAAAGAGAAAATTACAAAGTCCAGTGACATTTTTTGAGATGGTCTGAATTAGAAGCAGACAAAGATTTCCATTATTATGATGACTAGGAGAAGGGTTTTCTATTTCAAATTTGAAAAGCCTCTAATATGGTACTTTATTTATAGGATTTCAACATAAGCAAAAAAAAGATACTCAGCTTTTAAATTTAAACAGTATTAGGAATAATATTCTGGTAAAATTTTGAACAGTTCATAGTAATATGCATTACTTATGTAAAAGATGACCTACATTTATAACTGGCTACCTTAGGAAAAAAATTAAGTTATAGAAAAGTAATAAATATTTCATTAAAAAAAGTGATCATTATGAAAAACAAAAAAACAAATTTAATGAGTCTTAGAAGTCAATCAGACTCAACCTCTTGCTTTGCAATAAGGAAACATGGTTCCACCATAATGTGACTCAACCAAGGTAACACACTTGGGCTGTGCCTCCTGACAGTCCTCAGTGCATGTCATATGTACCATACAGGAATAAATTAGCCAGAATATTTTTCAAAACTATTTTAAATTTATAATTTTGCAGAAGTGTCATGATCTTGTTTTTGTCCAACACCTAGGCCTCACTACCATACTTTAATTCAGTGGGATATTACCTGATAAGTGCACTGAAGGCCATGTTGGAAGTCAAACGCTGGAAAGAAACTAACCTATATTTACATATAGAATTAGTACTTTCTTAACCTAGAAATTATATATCAAACCAGTGCCTTATGATTTCATCTGAAAGGGTAATTTACATACGATAAAATAGAAAGATGAAGGAACAAGCACTGGAATATTTGTTGCAAGATACTAAAAATGCAGAAGCTAACAAGAAAGTTAAATAAGAGTATGTAGCTTTATGAAGGATGCTGCATCCCTTCAGTTTTATTTTTACTTTATTTCCGTACAAACTAATAATATAGAGGGACGAGATAACAAATGCTTTAAGTGGCTCTAATGATTTAATAGGGAAAAAATTAGGCTGGGAATTAAGTGTCATCCTGGGTTTCCATCCCGTTTCAACCATTAATTAGCTATATGGCCTTGGACAAGTCATACAATCCTTCCAGGTAGTTTTCTCCACATATTAAAAAGGATAAAGTTTGACTACATGATCTCAGGAGCTATAAAATCCTAGCCACAGACACTATGTACAAAATTTAGAGTCTCACCTACCACCCTTCCCAACCAAATGATTTTAAATTACTAGCCATGTAAATCCAGGCTGAAAGCGGATGAGATATTTGTATCTTTAAGAGCTAGGAGGTCCTATGGAGAAATAGGAACTCAGATACACTGATAATTTTAGTTAAAATGGTATTACCCTCTGTAGAACATTTGGCTATGCCTACAAAGCTGAAGATGGACATGCATTATCACTAGGCTGCCAGGACAATTCTTGCTTTTGCCTGTTATCCTGACATCCTTTCCAGACACACCACAGGGAAATTCTTGCTCTTGCACATTTTAGCATTCATTGTTTTTTGTAATGAAAAACTGTAAATAAAATAATTGCCAATAGTGGAATGATCAGTAAATGAAATACCACTCAGCAGTTAAAGTGAACGCATTGGATCTATGCCTTTTGACAACATTTCCAAAAAAAAATTGACTGCAAAAGCAAGTTGTAGATAGATACGTACAATATGATCTGATTTATTAAAATATGTAAAATATTTCAAACCACGTCAGAGAGTGGTTTCCTCTGGGAGAAAGAGAGAGAAAAGAAATTCAAAAGAAGTTCAACAGAGGCAGTAAAACAACTAATAATTCAAGTCAAATTGTAATATTTAAAACCACTACTGAAATAAAGAAAATTTTAAATTTTGTCACTTTACAATCTTTTTACAATGAACAATGTCTTTTTTTTTTTCTTTTTGAGACAGAGTCTCGCCCTGTCACCTAGGCTGGAGTGCAGTGGCAAGATCTTGGCTCACTGCAACCTACACCTCCCGGGTTTAAGCAATTCTCCTGCCTCAGCCTCTGGAGTAGCTGGAATTATAGGAGCACACCAACACGCCAGGCTAATTTTTGTATTTTTAGTAGAGACAGGGTTTCATCATGTTGGCCAGGCTGGTCTCAAACTCCTGATCTCAAGTGATCCACCCGCCTTGGCCTCCCAAAGTGCTGGGATTACAGGTGTGAGCCACCACACCCAGCCACAATAAGCAATATCTTAATCAGTTTTTAAATTCATGAATTCAGCTCTTACTGTGTCTGATGTGTAATTTTACACTTCTTTTCAGTTCTTTCTTTTAAAATTCAATTTCTGCTTTGCCATATTGCTCTTTAGAAATATGTGGCATAAGGTTTAAAACCATAGCAATGCAAAAAACTATTTTTGGAACTCATTTAAATTTGTGTTTGCTGGAATTTATATTTCTATGGAAACAAAAATGAACCCAAAACCACACAATAGATAAGACTGTTTCAAACAAAGAACAAAGTCCCATCCCTGAGGGCTCTTATAGGCTATAAGCCCCAGGAACAGAGGACAACACACAGAAACCCGAGTAGGAAGGAGGTCCTAGGCCAGGGGCGGGGGAGCCAGTAACAAGATGGCTTCTTGGAATAGATGGGTTTTCTGGATGGCTTTGAAGAGAGGAATGCAAAGGGCCACCCATTGATGGTATGCTGTCCTATATGTCAAAGTTTAGGGGAAAAAAAGTCATAAGGACTAGTGTGGGCAATAAGACAAAGGAAGCAGTTAGGAGGGACATTTAAAGGGAGTGGACAGAAGGGCCCACATGGACAGAGCCGGAGGCCTTGGGAGGTGGCGAGGGCTTGCACCCAGGCAGGGAAGCAGGCTGCAAGGAGAACTGTGTCAAAGCCTGAGGGGAGGGCATGTTCAATGACAGACTGCGGGGATGCTTGAGTTTCAATGAAAAGGATAAATAGGGAAAGGGTCTCATAACAGCAAAAGAAGACACAGTCAGAATTTCATTAATGGATTCATATATATGACATATATTCACATATATTATATATGTGAAACCATAATGCTAGAATGGAGCCACCAATTTTTCAAGGAGTATAAGGTCTATGCTACGAGAAGGGGACAGAAAACATGTGAGGAATGGACAGATATCATAGCAGGTAGAATGACAGTAAAGCACTTGGTAGGCAAGTAGAACAAACCCTGTGACAAAAAAATTCAACTTAAAATGGTAGCAAAACGGCCACTATAAAATCTAAAACAGAAAACAAAAATAAGGCCCTAAACAGAGGAAGTCTTGAAAAAATGGAAAGTGATCATAATTAATAGATTAACAAAGCATAGAATTCTGAAGATGATATAGACATCATCACATTGATCTCTTCTTGGTATGTGAGGGAGGGAATACCTTAAATTTATGTTTTTTAAAATATCTCAGAAAAAAAGACAAATTTGTTATAATCCTTATTTCCATAAAGGCTTTTAAATATTTAACATCAAAGGCAACAGAGGGAAAAAATTATTTTTAATTTTCACATATCCTCTCTTACTCTTCTACAGGACCAAGTAATATATATCCAGGACTTTGGGTTGAATTTGTTTCTTTGGTTTCAATACTACTATGTAAATTATAATAAAATAGCAGTAAAAATATATTACATGTCTCCTTCAATTTGTAATCATTAAGTCTCTTTTGGGTAATTCAGAACTAAAATGTTTCTATAGGGTTCTTACATGATAATTCCTACTAGAGGCATCAAGGAATTTACAATGATTTGATTTGTCTCGGCTCCTGAAGAATCTATTCATTCTATATACTCACGTCCATTAAATTCAACTAAAGTCTATTCTACAATAAAAGGGAGTAAACTTCTGATACGGAAAACAACCCTGATGAGTTTGAAAATTATTATGCTGGGTACGAGAAGCCTGACACAAAAAGAATATGTACTATTTGAGTTTGTATAAAATTCTAGAAAGTATACACTAATCTAGAGTCACAAAAGTCAGATCAGTAGCTCAGGAGCAAAGGAGGTCTTACAAAGAGACATGAGGCAATTTGGGGAGGTGATGGAAATGTTCTCTGTCCTAATTGTGTTGGTAGTTTCACAGGTGCGTACCTATGTCAAAAGCTCATGGAATTGTGCACTTCAAGTTGATGCAGTTGTATACTTCAATCACACCTAATTAACTTATTTAAAAAGTCAACTACATAATTATTTCAAAATAAAAGTTTTAAAATTCAACTAAAGATATAATACAAAGGGATGAAATAAAGAATTTTTCCAATGGTCTCATCAAGAGTCAAGTTCTGGGCCAGGCGCTGTGCCTCACACCTGTAATCCCAACACTTTGGGAGGCCAAGGCGGGTGGATCACTTGAGGTCAGGACTTTGAGAACAGCCTGGCCATCTCTACTCAAAAATACAAAAAAAAATTAACCGGGCGTGGTGGCAGGCGCCTGTAATCCCAGCTACTTGAGAGGCTAAGGCAGGAGAATCGCTTGAACCCAGGAGGCAGAGGTTGCAGTGAACCGAGATCGCGCTGCTGCACTCCAGCCTGGGCGGCAGGAGCGAAACTCTGTCTCAAAAAAAAAAAAAAAAAAAAAAAGTCAATTTCTGCCTTCTAGATGGTGGCAATTTGAAACATTGAAAGTTGGTGTACCATTCTTTGAAGAGCCTAATAAGCACTTTGGATCCTGGAAGTGTTTGGAAAGCAGCACCTCCTTCTAAGCAGCAGTTTATTGATGGAGCTTCCATCTGAACAAACAAGTTGAAATCACAAATGCTAAACAAACAAGTTGAAGTCACCGGATGCTAAGGAAGAGCAGTATTATTCAGTCATTTTCTGGTTCCCCAGGAACAGACAGTTTTGCTTCCAGTCTTGCTTGCCAAGAGCCTGTGTTCTCAGTGAAGCAAGTGCTCTCAGCGAGGGTGTATCTGGTGGGAATATGAACAACCTGAGCCTAGACATGAGGCCAAAAAAGGAGCTGCCTTTCCTGCATCATCTATGGTCAGCTATTATCCATCTTAAGGGTGAAGATGAATAAGTACCAACAGCCTACTCATGATCACATCACCAGGATTCTCTCCTGCACCTGCTGGAGCCCTCTGTTTTATGTTTAGTGGTGAGGACCACTTAAGTCATGGCACAGGCAGGGCTAAGTGTTAGGCAGGAACCACTACAAATTTCCTTTTCATGCAAAAGAGCTGCTCAGAATGAGCACTTACCTTGAGCACCGCAGGGCTGGGCCCATCAGCTCTATCTCTGATCTAGGCATAACTCTCCCATTTACCCTGAATCCCCAAGGAAAAAAGGCTAGAAACAATAGTAACTTTGGAGGAGGGCTGCTACTAAACTGTTTCAGAGCAGTTCTGATTGAGAAAATCTTTTTTTTTTAAAGCAGTTACTATTTCCTCTCTCAATATGCTTTTATAGGGTTAAGTATGCAAACTGTGAAGTCTTCACTGGCCTTAAATTGTCAACTACAAAATGGGTATAATAACAGTACCTACATCATAAGATTGTGGGAAACATTGAACAAAATAAAATATATAAAGTGCGCAGGAAAATGCCTAATACAGAGAGAGTACTCAATACATAAGAGCTATTATTTAGGTAAGAAAACCTCAGATCTTGTACTGAAAACAACAGGGAGTTAAAAGGTAAGAGTAATGTTGAGAAAAGGATCGACGGATAAGACAAAAGGAGCAAAACAGTCTCTGAAATAGAGCCTGAGTTTTCTGTGCAAGCTGTGGAAAACAGCCATACGAAACGCTCAGTACATGAAGGACACGTAAAGGACACTTTTACCTTCCTCTCTCAGGAAATCAAAGAAATCCAAGTTTTTAAGAAAATCAATTTTTAACATTCAGCCAATCAACCAATTTATCTCTAGGGGTTTTCTCCTTGAGATATATTGCAAAGAGGGATTTCCTTTTGATTGTGGTGCCGTGTGTTTTACAAGGCAGCAAGGAAAGACTTTTACACACAGCTGAGCAACAAAAAAGAAAAGCTGACCAGACCAATCAAGTGGGACTCATTGATTTGATGGTAGAAACTGTTGCTTGACTGCAAGTTGCAGATGATTTTAAATTGGATGGGCTTGTGAACATCTAAGAAACAAGGAGGTAATTTTAAAATTTGGAAGTCTGTGAACTTTGAGTAGCATAATATAACGATAGGTGAGACAGAGTCAAAAATACTCATTTAGAAGAGTAAGAGAGAATATGTCAAAATTATGTCAAAAATATCTGTACAGACATAGAATGGGAACAGACCAACTTAGTACAAATATAGCCTAACACTACAAGTTGAAAACAACCTGAATATAAGTCAGCAATGTTCATGATTGTAGGCTGTATAAACAGGAGCCTAAGGTATATGATTGGAAAGTAACCCCTTCCAAAATCCTCAGCATCAGCTAGCAATAAAGTTAAGAATGCAATTCCAGGGAATCAGCCTGGAAGTTTTCCAGATTATCTGGAGTAAACTGCCAAGAAAGTGCAGTGACACTTCAGAAAGATTCTTCTTTCTGTTTTCAAGGTGAATTCTCATTTTCTCCATCTTTTTGACCCAGTATCTCTTCTTATGGAATTTACAACAAAATTATGTTATAAATTATGTTGATAACTGTATACCAACCCATTAGGTACCTACCAGGCGATCTTGAATTTTATCTACAAGTGTTGGATCACTCAACAGTAAAGGGGGTTCACTGGATGAATCCCCAGAAATCAAACGAAGTTTGGCTTCATTGACTACCGTAGAAAGTCCAATGGTGATAAATGATATTCCTGAAATTCTGGCATCTTCAGAAATACTTTGAACATCTGGATTCTTTGGATGGTCAATGCCATCAGTCATCAGCAAAGCCACTTTCACACCATCCTTACGCCCTTCTCTCTTAAGTAGCCTAGTGGCATTGGAGATGGCATAATAAGAGAAGGTACCTTGCCCTATTAAATTCATAGACTTAACCTTCTGCTTAAACGTCTGCAGGTCCTTCCAAGAAGAAAAAGGTGGATCAATTTGGACAGAGCTGCTAAACTGAAGGGCTGCCAGTTTGATGTCATATTCCAAAGAGCGACCAGGAGTCAATTGGAAAATCTTGTCACTCAGGCTATCCACAAAATCTTTCTGTTTATCAAAGAGGACAATTTTAGAACTTTCAGAGCTGTCCACGATGAAGACAATATCTATGAAACAAATGGAGCCTGAAACAGAGTAAACAGGTTAGGCAAAATAATTATTCATATCATGAAAGAAATTTGCATAAGGAAAGCCCTGAAGTGGTGTGTTGTATATTGTTTGGTGTTGAGAGCAGTGTGAGGAGAGTAAGAGAGACACATTGGACAGAAAGCTTAAATTGTAAAAAACTAAATGTCTAAGTTTATAAATTATTTTCTCCTTGTAAAATCATGCAAATTAAAATAAATAAGATATCATATATTCTGAGCATCTTTTCAATGTTAAACCTGCTGAAAGTGGGAGGAAATGGGAAGTCAAGATGCATCACATTTTAAAAATCCAACTAACACTGAGCATAGCTGTCTAGAAGTAAATGATACTCTAATTCTCAGGTTGTGTCGTATTGGTGAGTCCCTATTTTTTTTTTTAACTTTCTTGAAATCAAGGTAGAAAATGACTATACCCCTTGTACCAAGAGTAAGTGGGGAAGAAATCTAACTTAAACACAACTTAAGTTTAAATCCCAGCCCTGTATCTCACTAGTTAATTTGTCTATGGCCTTGAGTATGCCACTCAACCTCTTAAGACCTCAATTTTTTTTATCTATACTATGAGTGGCAATCTCCGTCCTGCCTGTTTTACAAGGTTACTGTGAGGCTCAAATGAGATAATAAGTGCACAAGTGCTCTTATTAAAAACTCTTATGTGCTATAAGTATGTCAGGTATATTAGCATCATGTAATTTTATCAAAGTAGATTGCCACATGTATACATGTATATGGCTTGCTATTTATATCAAATGCTATTTAGAAAAATTCACAGAAGTATTTTAACAGGCTAAACTTAAAACAAACACATTTATTTTACCCTGGACATCACTTTTCCTTGCAAGCAAATTTGGCTTTGGTCCTTTCTTTCTTTGTCCGGATACTGTTTGACTCATAAACGCTGACAAAAGCAGGGTACAGAAGACAAAATATCTGTTCCACATTATGGTAGATGGTGAAAAATCATCTGCCTTGTAGC
>NW_016811421.1:1141430-1189526 GCF_001698545.2 Rhinopithecus bieti | reverse complement strand
CCCAGGCTGGAGTGCAGTGGCCGGATCTCAGCTCACTGCAAGCTCCGCCTCCCGGGTTTACGCCATTCTCCTGCCTCAGCCTCCTGAGTAGCTGGGACTACAGGTGCCCGCCACCTCGCCCGGCTAGTTTTTTGTATTTTTAGTAGAGACGGGGTTTCACCGTGTTAGCCAGGATGGTCTCGATCTCCTGACCTCGTGATCCACCCGTCTCGGCCTCCCAGAGTGCTGTATATTTAAGTATTCTTAATTCCCCATTGTATTATGAGGAGCATAGAGTTGGGAGAGCCATTTAAAAACATTTCAATCCCACTCTGTATGAGTACTGTGGTTCAGTCACAGGGTCTGCTTTGACATTTCCAAATTCTTCAGGGTGAATTCAGATTGCTATGTGGTCATTTCATTCACTTTCATTATAACTGATTCCTGACAAATCTAGTATTTTGTAGTATTGTAGATAACTACCACCCTTTCAGGCTTAATACTACACACATAACTTCAGTGAGTTCCGAGGTCAAAGTAGAAATTCATTGCCCTTCTGTTTCCATAGAATCCCATTTCTCTTTTCTACCTTACCTTTGGAAACTTTGTCTCCACCAGGGGTTCAAATCTGCATATCCAATGAATCAAAAGAATATGAGAGCAAAAACAATAGATTTGCTTAAAAGCAACACTTTTCTTCCAGGGTTGGCTAAAAGAACTAATGAACAGAAACAGGACTTAAAGCCAAGAAGCACCCCTCTGAATAGCCCTGTGAAACTATTTTTCTGGGCAGATTAACAATGAAAAATCTAATTCTATGTTGAAATCCTGAATCTTCATCAGTCAATATGCCTAGCTACACACCAAATGGCTCTTAAACTCACAGATTTCCCTGGGAGGAGAAGACTCATGTGTTGCTGCCTCAATATACCCAAGAGAATGGCAACGAGAAAGCTTATTTCAAATCAATATTTAGTATGGCTTAAAAATGCTTGCCTGCTGAAACTATATTGACTTCAGGAGTTCTGGAAAAGGAATCACATTTTCCTTCTTTGGCACCTTGCCTTTAGGGGATAAGAATCTAGGAAATCATGAGCACGATTTTTCCAGACTCTGAATAGAGGGTGGAAATATATGCAAAGGCAGTGAGGAGTGAGATGGAGACTGACTTTTTTCATACATGCCAGATGGATAAACCCCAAAGGGAAACAAAACTGTTGGGTTAGAAGAGGACCAATGGCTGGCTTCATGCCACAGTCTGCTCCTCACCTAGCATCATCCAGCTGGAAGTTTGTTAAAAGAACTTCGGATAGGTATGACCAAACATCTTGGGTAGCAATTGGCCAAATGCCAACTGATCCTCAGACAATGTATACCAAAATGTAAAGAGAGCTGGGTATTAAAAACGAAACAAAACCAAACCAAGAAGTGTGCTAAGGAAACAGAACACACAAAGGCCGTCTCTCCCCAAGTTATCCCTTTGCTAAGCAAGGAAAAAAATAAATAATGTACAACTTTAAGTCTGAAGGTTAGTGTAAAGACAAGGCTATATGAAAAACACAGGTGTTATTGCATTTTCAAAGCGGAAAGGGAATAACACCATGGCCATGGTATTACATATTACTTTTCTCTTTGGTTGAGTTCATACCACAAGGAACATCTCAGAAGTTCTGGAAACAAGAGACTGAGAATTGAATTCCATTGAGAACTGAGCAAGATTTTATAAGCAACATAATCAAGCAACTCTTCAAAACCCTTCATGTAAGGTTTTAGAAATACTGGCTTTAAATAAAGATTTATCTTTTCCCAAAACTAAGCACCTGCTGTTACTGTTTTCTTGGCATATAATCATGAATTCATACCTGACCCCTGTATATATGATATTCACAAACATAACTTTTCCATTGACAATAATATAATCAAAATATATCATATTTTATTCTCATTTGCTCTGACATTTTTAATCTAGCGCTCCCAAACCAAAGTCTTGTTATTTCTGTTTCCCTATTGTAGCCAGAGGACATTTTCATACCTCTCTGGTTTTGTTTCTCTGGTTTGTTAGTTCTACTGCTTCCCTGAAATATCTTTCTCCTTTATCAATTTGGCATCTTGAGAGCCCACTCATTTCTTATCACTTTTTACCATGTTTTATTTTGCCTCTGTTTTTAATAATTCTCACCTTTCCCTCTTTCTGATGTCACATACAAGCAAAATAGGTTTCAGAAAAAAAAGTGCCATTAGTTAAGTGAAAGAAATGTGAACCTCTGTGTTTACTATAGGTCAAATTTTATAAATGCAGAAACAATCATAATTTGTAATCAAATACCGTATTTTTACCTTTGGCCTAAAATTTATTTGGGGTAAATATCAGGATCAATAAATAAATCCAAGATACTTTATTTTTTATAAATTTTCAAAAATAAAATGATCTTATAGCAGAGTTCACCAACTTTAGTTACAATGTTTGCATCTCAGTTTCTACACAAATATAAAATGATTGAATAAAGACTTCATTCAAATTGACAAATTAGCCAAGTTGTAAAGTATTCTATAACTAATTCTGAATTGTAAACCCTGTTCCAAATTGAGAAAAAGATATCCTAAAATATATTAACATCATTGTAAAACAATTTAGAAGACTGTAAGTTAAGAATCAATTTCAAAATAACTTTAAATTTTAAATTTCTACATTTTAACAATGTTAATATTTTTCTAATAATTGATTTGAAGTAATTGCAGAGAACACAAACTTTTGACAAGCTTTCTTCACCTAATAAGTATGTAAGTCATTTAGTCTTCCACAGTTCCTTGATGGTCCTATCTGATTTCAAGTGACTAAAATAAATCCGTTATGTCTTACCTTATTAAGTTTGTCAAACAGGAATTAAAGACTAGTTGAGTAAATGCCAACAGCAAGGACTGTGGTAGGGGGTGAAGTTAGCTATTTGATATTGTTCTGTTCTGTGGGAAATAAAAGTCTTCGCTTTAGGATCTTTTGCAGTCTTTTATTCATGTTTATTCGACTAAGTTAAAGCAAGAGTGGTCAGGCATTTGGCCAGGGTGCAAGATCTGGGTGGGATCAGTAAGCAATTTAAAGGAACAGTGTCTTTCAGAATGAGACTGTGTTTTCCAGACTATTGTAAAAACAACTTGAGAGATCTTTCTACATTTTAGGCATTGGTTGACAGCCTGCCTTTTTTCTCATGCTATGTCCTTCTCTTTTTATTGCTACATTTCTTTGCCTGGGGGATGTGCTCTAAGATACTGGTTCTGAACATCTCTGTGAAGGAGTATAAATGACACCAGACTCAGATTCAAAGCTGTTTTTTCAAGAGAGGTAACAGTTTGATTGTTATTAAAGCTGAATGATGAGTACATAGGTGTGCATTGTTCTAGTCTTTGTATTTCTGTGATTTTTGAAATTTTTTGTAATAAAACATATACATAATATACAGGGAAAGAGTGGTCTGAGTATAGTCATAGTTCTACCCCTAACTCTTATGGGGGCTTCAGTTTCCCACTTATGAGAGAGTGGATTTAAACATTTATTAAGATGTGTTCAAACTGTAACATGAGAGGTGTACAGCGGTTAATATTTTGGTCTCTGTCTAGGAGAGGAGGTCACTGTGGTTTTTCCACTCTCTTTTTCCCTATTTTCTACCTTGTGGTTACAGCCCATATTAAGTCAATGTTTATCAGTGTAATATGTACTGCCAAGAAGCCACTTGACCCCTAGACAACTAACAGGCAGGCTTCTCCATGGACTTCCTCTGAAATAGAAAATAGCAAAATCATCCGAGAAAGCAATATAAACGTTCATGTTACGATTATTTAAAATGAACTTTCTTAGGCATTTTAATGTGTATGAATTTCCTTATTATAGCAATAATAGTCTCCAATTCATGGACACTTACCAGGTGCTAGGCACTGTCCTGAGTGCTTCACACCCATTACCTCATTTAGTCCTTCACAAGCATAACCACAGTCCTCACTTAACATCCTCCATAGGTGCTTGGAAACTGTGACATAAAGTGAAACAATAGGTAATGAAGCCAATTTTCCCATGAGCTAATTGATACAAATAAGAGTTAAGCTCCTATGGCGTATTTCTAGTCACAAAAACATCACTAAACCTCTAAATAAAGACTCAAAACACCTCTAATATTAAACATTGGAATTAATCTAAGCCATACATACATTTATGAAAGATTGATAAAAACAAGATAACTGTTTACCTCCATGTTTCCAGTTCAGGGTCATGGTTGACCAGATCCTGTCCCAGCAGCTGAACCAGCTGCAAGGCAGGAACCAGCCCCGGACAAGATGCAATCCTGTCACAGGGCACTCATACACCCATCCACTCTCTCAGACAGGGACCCTGTAGACACACCAATGTACCTAATGGGCAGAGCTTTGGGATGTGGGAGGAAACCCCAGGACCTGGAGAAAATCCACACAGACATGGGGAAAACATGTCAACTCCACACAGTGAGCCTGGTCCAGGAATTGATTTTTTTCTCTCATCCAGTATTATAACAAAATGACATTGAACAAAACATTATTCCAGGACCCCTTGTACTTATAGTAGAAGTTGTAAGAATTCAAATTTTTCCAAGACGGAGGCAGAGAGAGGTTCTATAACTTGTCCACGGTCATACTAAAACTAGAGAATGGCAAAATGAACTTTTAACTCAGGTTTATAAGACCTGTGAGCCTCACTTATAACAACTACTGTGTCATTAAGTATCCATGTGAATGTCTGTGTTTTCACTGTCTCCTCACAAAACAGGTTTTGAGGAACTGAGGAAGTTTCGTGAGGCTTTGGTAACAGAAGAAAGAAACAGTGGGTATAATGCAGAAGTAACAGTGGAATTTCCTAGGGAACAACCTTGTATTTACCTGGTAGCCTGTGGGTGTCAATCACACTTTTTACTTTTGTGAGATGAGAATCAAGAGACAAGGAAATAGCATCTTTTCAGGTCAACTCTCTCTTTGCTGAGGCAAGTTAACAACATGCAGAATAATAATGCCACTAAGAAGCAAACAAGTGATTCCTGGATGGGGGAAATGGACTAAAGCCCTTCTGTTTTGGAGCTGTTTTGCTTAAAGTTGGTAGGAGGTTGGAGTCCAGGTTACTCATCCATTCCCTTTCTCCAACATTAAATAGGGTAACTCAAACCAAAGATTTGCCACCTCTCATTCCCAAGCGTGAAAATCAGCACTAAGTTGATTGGGAAGATTATGCAAAATAAAATCTTCAGTTTTGTCAATCCATAAAAGGCAATTAGTTTTGCACCCACAGAAACAATGCGCCACTGCAATCCTAATCCCAACAGATGGTCTTGAATTAGTATGCTGCTGGACACACACCAGACCAAATAAGAGAGCATGGATAACCCTAATGACTAGAAAAAGGCAACGTGGAGCCCATGCCCTTCTGACAGTTATTTTGTAGTAAAGTCTTTCTAGAAGAAATATAGCACACTATTTTCATTGTTACTACTATAAATAGCCCAGAGTAAGCACTCATATTTGTGAAATGAATGATTATTAGAAGTAATTTTTAGTGTTTATCAATCACTTGAGATCTATGATACAATAAATTGCTCTTCTCCAAAGCTCTGCTAGATGAAAATCTTTTTTCAACTTTTTCAAATTCTTTGAATATGCTACCATAGTAGGATCTGCATTGTGTTTATTGATTCTAGTACCAGTGCCAACATCTTAATTTCAGTGGTGATGGTATTTTGGGGTCCTAGAATCATTTAAAAAGAGACAAGTCTGCTAGGACTTACATATTTCAGAGAATTTTATCTGCATTAATCATAGAAAATACAAAAAAAAAAAAAAAAAAAAAAGGCTGGTAACAAATCAAAGTTATACATTTCGACCAAGATAAGGCATAGTATAGTTTCACAGAGCTTCCTCCTATTTTAGCCACCTCCCACACAGCTAGATCTAGAGGTAGAAAAAAAATTACCAACTAACAAGGAAGAATGGAATGACCTTTGTACCTATTTGAAGAAATTTGTTCTTGAAGGTCCTTTTCTTTTCCTTTTCTTTCCTTTCCTTTCCTTTCCTTTCCTTTCCTTTCCTTTCCTTCCCTCCTTCCCTTCCTTCCCTTCCCTTCCCTTCCCTTCCCTTCCCTTCCCTCCCTTCCCCCCTTCCCTCCCTTCCCTCTCCCTTCCCTTCCCTCTCCCCTCCCTTCCCTTCCCTTCCCTTCCCTTCCCTTCCCTTCCCTTCCCTTCCCTTCCCTTCCTTCCCTCCTTCCTTCCTTCCTTTCCTTTCTTTCCCTTTCTTTCTTTCTTTCTGTCTTTTCTTTCTTTCTTTCTCTTCTTTCTTTCTTTCTTTCTTTCTTTCTTTTTCTCTTTCTTTCTTTTCTTTCTTCTTTTGTCAGTAGAAAAGTTGATATAGTAGAATTTCTAACAATTGCCCCAAAGCTCTGAAATTTCTGGGATTCATTATCCTTGGACCCAGAATATGACTAAGGCATTCTCTCAACTCCTTCATCAGTAATTAGAGGGATACTGCCTTAGTCCATTTTGTGTTGCTATAAAGGAATACCTAAGGCTGAGTAATCTATAAAGAAAAGAGGTTTATTTGGCTTACAATTCTGCAGGCTGTGCAAGAAGCATGACACCAGCATCTGCTTCTGGTGAGGGCCATTGACTGCTTCTACTCATGGCAAAAGGTGAAAGGGGGCCAGCATGAGAGGATCATATGGTAAGAGAGGGAGCAAGAGAGCAGGCAGCGAGGTGTCAGACTCTTTTAAACAATCAGCTTCCCCAGGAACTAATACAGAGAGAACACACTCATTACCGCAGGGATGGCACCAAGTCATTCATAAGGAATCCACCCACATGACCCAAACGTTTCCCATCAGGCCCCACTTCCAACAGTGAGGATGAAATTTCAACATAAGGTTTGGAGGGGGCAAATATCCAAACCACGCAAACACCAAAACTATATTGGTCTTATTTGTCAACAAAGGGAAAGATTAAAAGCATTCAAAGACAATACGAAAATAAAAATTATCATTGGTAATAAAATATAGGATGTGGCATTGCTTAAATCTGAAACAGCGTGACTTCAGTCTCTATTCCCTCACCAAATTCTGATTGAGTTGATCCTTCTACATTCCCTCTACTATTTTTCAATTCTTACTATTATTTAATAAACTTTATGGTTTAGAGCAGTTTTGGTGTACAGCAACATGGACTTAATTATATTTTATATTGTTTACTCCCTAAGATCTCTTGCTTCATTATTTGTCATTCAATCCCCAGCTTGAATAATTGTGTCACATCTGCAACACACAGTGCCTCGTAGGCTATAGTGACAGGCTAAATTCCCATTATACTAATCTTATGACTATTAATCTCTTTCTCTAAAATGTTTCTTCAATATTAATATTTCTTCTTTCCATGCTGTTTATTCCTTACTAAATGCAGTTATTTTGGACCAAAAAAAAAATCAAGGTGCCATCTGGAAAATTTTACAATTTTTTTTCTAAGAAATATCTGAAAGTAGATTATCTAGTCCTATCATAGGTTTGAATGTTCAATATTTTTCTTTAACTATTTTCTTTGGTCAGTGGATAGAGCAGTTTTAACTTTTTCATGCAGAGCCTACAAATAGAGAAAGATCAGATCTATTTACACCTTGACTAAACCCTGCTTTAAATGGAAAAGTATTTCTATTTTTCACTGAGTTCATTTTACTTTCAGGCATTAGACAGTGTTGTTCTAGATCTTGGTGAATGCTTTGATTACCACTGATTGGTATTTAAACTTTTCTTGTCTTGGGGACAAACAATAGTGTCAAATCTCTGAACTGGAAGGAAACTTAGCAATCACTTTTATTTAATTCTGCCATTTCACACTTGATAAAATAGAGGACAGATATTAAGACCCACCCAAAGGTCAAATCATTAATCAGTGAGGGAATAAAGTTTAGGTCTTTGTACATCAAAGTGGCCATCTTTCATTATCTCTAAATGCCGTAGAAAAATTTTAGGCCTTTGCACTATCCAGGCTTGTGCTTGAGCAGGAGAAAGAGGAGGCTGTATGGCTAATAATTTATATTTATAAGGATTTAACTTTAGTGGCAAATGGCTCAGAACAAATCATCATGGGCTAAGTTCCAGCACATTAAAGAGTCTCACCTCTCACTGTGTAAATCTTAATGCCTGGGCCATTAAAGGCAATGAACACCTCTTCGAACCCTGGGTTGAAAAACTTTCTCCTACAGGTTTGGGCAGGTTTATCTGAGTAACTGGGAATTGTTACAGCTACTTCAGTAACTGACGGCCCATGTTTTTCATCCCTAATCAAAATATAGCCAGTAATATAGGTAGATATCATTGTTTGCATGAATAATAAGTTGTGGAAACACAATACCCATTCGGGTTTTCTGGGCAGTGTATTTGAGATTTAATAAGAATATCAAAAAAAAAAAGTTGTAAAATAACTCTCCCAAATTTCTGGAATAAAAGTGTTTTAAGAGCATTAAGTAACTTATTATCCCATGTTATATTAAGCCGTTACAATGCTGGTTTATACAACATTGTTCCCAATTAAGGTAATAGGGTCATCTGTTTTTTTGATTGCATCTAAATTATCTAGTTCCTCCTGTACAACAGTTTGTTTCTTCTTCTGCCTTTATAAATTCTATACTAAGGGTAGATTATTCATGGACAAAGTTTATAGTAAAGGGGACTTGAGGTGAATTTTTTTTCGTATTTGGGGATATGAACAACCTTTTAATAATATTAAATTCTACACAGAAATAAGGTACCTATTATCATTATTCAATGTTTATATCCAGAACTATAGATTTTGAAATTACACATATATAATTTTATTTAAAATGAGTAACTTTTACTTAATTATGTATTTTCTGTTATTCTAATTGACCAAATTCAGAAATGCCAAATACTAACACAATTTAGTCAGGACTCTGCATGGGTCTTGAGGGACTGTTGTTTGAAAAAAGATATTTGGGCACCACCTTGTGGGACTTTGTAGAAAGACATAGTGTGAGAGTTTGTCAACTATTGTTAACAGATTACACATTTTAATCGTCTGCGATACTGAATGGGTGGAATATAAATTGCTTTCTACAGCTTTTCTGGGCAGAAGAATGAGGAGATGAAACAAAGAGTGATAAAACTACTCTTATATAAGATCAAGAAGTTCTCTAAGTAACATCTGATGAAATCCAAAACTCATTCATTTAACTAACATTAACTTAGTTTCTACTATATATGAGGCACTGGATAGAAAACAGGTAGATGCAGTCACTTCAACCCAGTGAAGAAAATAAGCAAGTAAAGAGCAATGGCAAGTTTTACAAAAAAAAAAAAAATTTAAGTAATCAAATATCTAACTCTAGTTGACAATACCATGCTGAAGGGTTTGGGAACAAAATGTACCAGTGTCTGCAACTTACTTTGAAATGCATCATAAAGAAAGGAGATGTGGCCGAGCGTAGTGGCTCACGCCTGTAATCCCAGCAGTTTGGGAGTCCCAGGTGGGTGAATCACGAGGTCCGGAAATCAAGAATATCCTGGCCAACGTGGTGAAACCCCACCTCTACTAAAAATACAAAAATTAGCTGTGTGCGGTGGCCCACGCCTGTAATCCCAGCCACTGTGGAGGCTGAGGCAGGAGAATTGCTTGAACCAGTGAGCTGAGATCGCACCACTGCACTCCAGCCTGGCCACAGAGCGAGATTCCATCTAAAAAAAAGAAAGAAAAAGAGAAGAAAAGAGATGGATAGAAGAATGGGTAGATGGGTAGATTACGCAATAGAGCAAATATGTTCATTGTAAATATCAATTGTGAAATCTAGGTGGTAGGTAATGGGTTTGCTGTATAATTCTGTCAACTTTTCTGTATGTTTGACAAATTTCATAACAAAATATTAGGCCAGAAAGAGCAAAAGCAATATAGTGTGATAACATCTATAAAAGAGACCTACACAGAGAGCACCCAGCCCAGACTGTGATATGGAAGTTGGAAGTGCAGGAGCAGAGGATAAACAGCAGTTTCTTTTATGCCATGTTAAAGGGTTTAAACTTTATCTTGAAAGCAATGGGAGCCAATGAACAATTTGAAGCAGGGTTGTGACATGATCACACTTTCATGTTAGGAAAATCACTCTAATCGCTGTGTGAATAATGGCAGGAAAACAAGCTTGGAGGCTGAGATCTACTAGGAAACTTACCATGACACCAATGAGAGACAAGGCTCTCAAGTACCAGCAATGAGAATGCAAAGTGAAGAAGTCTAAAAAAAATTAAGAAGCAGAATCAAAGAGCTTAGCACCTAATTGGCCTAGGAAAGTGGAAGAAATGAAGGAGAAAGACGGTACCCAGCAGTCTGCTGAAAAGTATTTAATAACTGTCTCTCTAGGGAAAAAAGTGTATTGTACACACACATATACGTAAGTTTATTAGAAATGTTATTGGTATAATGAATGTATGGTATAAAATTTCAAATAACAAAATACACAATATTCTCTATTATAAATTCTATATAGCAAACTGACTCATACAGATTGCTTTCATTGATTTTTGACCAAATTCTTATATCCTTAGCCAATCTATGGTTGTTTCTGATGAGTGAGTGTAGTTCCAACAAGAATGTTGGTTGGCATTTTCCTCTTTAAGTAAGACAAAAGTGAAACAAAGAAAAATGTGGATGTGCATTGAAACTTCATTTGTTTGTCAATGATGTAAGCAAATTTGTGGCTGAATAATATAATACTTTTCAAATACTGAAACATTTTCTTAGATTTTTTCTTATTCAACTGTTACAGATAAAATACACTTTTGAGTTTAATCTGCATTATTGTTTTCTCCATCATTTCCTTTGTTCTAGACAATAAATGAGACAGTAATTCAACCCCTAATTTGTAGCAGATTTATATTGTGTAAAAAGTCCTACTATGTCAGATTTCAAATGACTTATGTGACATCACTGAACACAGGGTTGGAAAGAGAAACACAAATATATAGCAGCATACCACTCTGCAGGATTTCCATCATACAGTTGCCATGTATGCAAACAACCTCAAGTACATACACAATAGTAAGATTTACTAAATAGTTAGGAAGTAATGAGTTTTGAGTATGTATTACTATTGTTTTTAATGTAATTTATTTATTTGTAAGTTAAATATATAATACAACATTTAATAGTATCTGTGGTTAACAACTGGTTCACAAAATTTCTGGAAATTTAGCAGTTGGCCCTCACAAGGTGAGATAAGCCATCTTCAGCACACCAGAGACCATACCTAACTTCTAGGCTGTGCGGTGCCCTCTTGCCTCTTAAAAGAGTACAGCACACAGGTCTGAGAACTGGTTCTGCCACTTTTTGACACTGGACCTGTAACTTATGAAAGCCTCAGTTTCCACATCTGCAAGTGAAGACTATGAGGAGGAGCCCAATAAAAATAAGGATAGCAACAGCAGCATCTGAATCAACAACAAAAATAACACCTCTCTCACAGTGTTGTGATGAGTATCAAAAGAGCTTTGTAAACAGTAAAAATCCATAAATGTTCTGTAATTTCAAAAACAACTTAAAATACAAACAACACTAGAACATGTTCATAATGTATAGGATCAGTATCCAGAATATATAAGAAAAAGAAAAAAATAGGATATGAAAAGGCAATTTTTTAGAAGGGAAATAAGAATGGCTAATAATCATATGAAAAAGTATTTACTTTCATTAGTATTCATGAAAATGCAAACTAAAACACTAAGATATTATATGTTTTCATTAGATTGACAAGTTTAAAGAGAGTAATAAAGGGTTAGCAAGGATGTTGGGAAATAGGACACATGGTGGGAGGGTGATTTGGTAAAACTGCGTTATAGAGCAACTTGGCAATATTTGTTAAAAATAAAAATGTGTATTTTTTTCACTTCTAGGAATATACCCTGGAGAAATTCTAGCACATTTGTTCAAAAGACATAGACAAAAATGTTTATTCTAATCAAATGCTTGAAACAACCTAAATGTTTATCAGTAGGTTGGATAAATAATTTGGGACATAACAACATTGATTTATTTATTCAACAAATATATCTTATAACCTTTACATATCTTTAAAATATAATTTTAAATAGAAAAGAAAGCTATGGAATGATATAAAATATGATGTGTTTTCTATAACTTTTAAAACATACAAAATGTTAGCTATTTTACAGATATATCTGTAAAATAGATACATCTATATGTTGTAAATCTATAACAAACTTTGATAGGAGGAAACTCACCAGTTTTCCGATGGTGGTTATCACTGCAGAGAGAAAGGGGAATAGGACTGGGACTGGATACAAAGGGGACTTCAACTCTGTTTCTAATGATCTGAGAATAATTTTTTTAAAACCCTGAAACATTTAAATTCTGAGTGGTTGGTATACAGATTTTTGTCATCTTCCCCTTAATATACATGTTTTAAAATTTTCATAATAAAAAGTACCTTGAAAACACTTCAACTCCTCAACCTATTAAGCAATAGTTAAAACAGTTGATACCACACCACTTACACAGATTTATCATTTTGGACTCTACTCCTTAAGCCACTAGGTCTCATTAATTCTTATTTTCAGCATTTCTCATGGAGACTTTAATTTACCACCAGATTGCCACTTCACTAACTTGAATCCTTAGCTCCTGCAAAATACTCACTCTCCAAATAGCCCTAGAAATCCCAAGTAGACATCTTATATGTACTCATAAACAAATCACCAGTTATCATTTGACATCATCCATTTCTTTCTGTCCTCTACTTGAAGCTCATTCTATCTCTAGACTCATAGGAAATGGGGCAAATTTCTTTTTAATGCTTCTTAACTGGTATGCAGCCCACAAAGATCATTCCTTGCTCTGAATTCTTTCAGCATTATTTATGGTACCATTCATCTAACAATACTTATTGTGTTTTGCACTGAGAAGTAAATATTTTGTGTTATAAAATAATACTTAAATAATATATATTTCACTAAGGGCAGGAATTTTTTTAAAAAATTCTCCTTCTTTATAGTACCCATAGCAATAGTCATTCATCAGCAATGGTTGTAAAATGAACAACTATTTTAAATATTGTAGCATTATGTGATTGTCTTCTAAATAATTTTATCTTTCCAAAGATTTTGATGACTTAAACTCGCAAAATTCCCCAAAGTATGTCATGGGAACCCTATGCCCCTGCCTTCATTTTTTCATGATACCTCTGCTAGTGTGTAATTTTAGGTATCTCTATATCCCTTAATTCACTCCTACCCATAGGAGGAGGAGTTAGGTGTATCTCATCCTTAGTATAAGTATGTCACATGCAACATTTGGAACATACTTACATTGAAAAAAAACTCATTGCTTATCTGAAATTTAATTTAACTTGGCGCCTGTAATTTTTGTGTATGCTAATCTAGCAACCCTAACACTGACCCATCTCAGTGTTATGATGGGGGGAGATAGTCTAACATCTATTGATCTAACACCCGTTAGTTGATTTTTCTTGAACTAGTGGAGTTAATATGTTAAAAGTCCTGTGCATTGTGACTTCCTCTTTTCTACACTTACTATTCAGAATCCAAGGATGGGAGGCAGCAAGTGAAACCCTTTATAACTGTAATACCCATGAGAAACCCCAAGGTCTAGACAATGGTACAGCTACTAAGAAGCTTGGTTTGAGTTGCAGGTCCAAGGCACATTCAGCTTTACTGAAAACTATGCTGATATGTTGATCCCTATGTTTCTGACCGCTACGTATATTTCTCAATTAACTCCAAACCCAGAAGAAGAATGTTGAGAATAATTATCAGTGTTAACCCTGATCTCCCTGTGGATATATGTGGATAGAGTTAAAAGTGACTACATTTTATTTCATTCTTTACATAGTCTCCAATCCCTAACATCTACCTTGTCAAATACATCCAAAGTAAAGAAAAAATTAGGTCCAAAGGAATAATTTTCAGTAACTAAGATATTAAAGAGCTGGTAGGAACACGAATGTTAATTTCAGCCACAAGAAAACATCATGGAGCCAGTGCTTTTATTAGAATGGATAATCTTAGCCAATTAGATTTAATCATCAGTGTATATCTTACATCCAATAATGTCAAGCCACTGCTGATACATCAGCATTCTTTATAAGCTATTAAATGGGAGTCTTATTTACTAGACATTTATATTAAAAACTTACAAGAAAGGAAAACTCTTATGCAATAAGACATGTATTTAACAAATACAATTTAGCATTTGTAAACATTAATATATGGAATCATTTCTAAGTAAACACAGAATGCCTTAGAACTTCAATCAGACACATAGAATTTAAATGTTTAGAGACAAAGTGGAAATGTCAAAGTTTACTAAATTACTGGTTTACTCTAAAACACATGCACCCAAAAAACTAACTTTATTTTCTAAATATGAACTTAGCTCGTTCCAGATACGAGAAAACAAAACAAAACAAAAACTTAAAGCTGATCACAGGAGATGATTGAGTGTCTTTCTAATTAAAATAGTCTCTTCCAGTTAAATTCAGTGTCTGTGGCTCTTCAATATATATTCAATAGTTACACTTATTGCATACTTCCAAAGATGCAATATGATAGAAATGTATTTCCTTGGCTGATGTTAAAAAAACAAATATAGATAGAAACTTTAACTTTTAAACCATTAAATAAATAATTTCCAAGATGCTGGTAATTAATGAAAACTAAGCTGCTTTCTAGAAAGAAGCTCATTTTTGAATCCACTGTATAAACACTCATCACATAGTAATATTGTTAATAGTCTGAGCACTTGTTTAATTGACACACTATGTGTGAATACTTCTCATGATACACGGTATCCTTCCTTTTTCTACCCCAGATTAGAAAAGTGCCCCTTCCTCGAATCTCTTGCTACCTGATAACTGTCAGAATAAGTAGGATGCAATTGACCCTCCATGGAGGCGTTTAATGTACAAACTGAAGAACTATCGGCCTCAGCCCTGTGTAACATCTCACTGTTTATGCAGTTAACATTTTTGTGTAGAGTTGAAAATTATTTTATTTTCAGTTTGTATTATATTTATTAAAGTTTAAAATTTTAGTTTAATAAAGTGGCTTGCTCATCCTGATTACAGTTGAATGTTACCACTCTGTTGAGTAGAACTCCATAGGATGCATCATAAAACAACTTTGTTTTTCCCCCACTGCTCTTCCTATTGGGGCAGGATTTTCCTTGCAACATGGATGAAATCACAGGCAGTGGTCATGAATCTTTGGGTTGGTCTTTGATATAAAAAGTCACTTCTTTCAAATTTAGTTATAAAAACTCTCTCGTTCCAATAATTTAAATATTTATCCCGGGTAGTAGTCAATATTCTGAGCTTGAAGTTTCTTCTCTGGAATACTGCAGTAGGATAGGGGACATGGTCAACTTTTCCATTTCCCCACTTTGTGCCTCTCTGCCTTCCCCAAATTCATGAATCGCAGTTTCAGGCCCTTTCAGGTAGAAGACAGGAAAGATCTGCTTAGCTGGTCACTGCCATGCTTTGATTTTGGAAGGTATTGAAGTGATCTCTTTCTCACTGCAGAGGTCTCATGCATTCTTTGGAGACTTTGCTTCACCAGGATTTCTCATCTGAAGTTCTCTTAATGCTGGCCTTAATGCAATATCTCTTCTCTAGCAGGTATCAAACACAATCTCTACCTCACACTATCTTGTTTCCAACAGAATACCTCCAACATCTCTCTGCTGTGGTCACCTCAGTCCTGGCAGATAATTCTACAGATTTCTTTAAGCTGATTCTCTTGCCCTTATAGTCCACATCCCATCTGCAGGGCAAGGCCCACATATCCTTTATCCTGACAAACTCTGAGAGTGAAGCTTGTTCCCCACAGGTGCACCTCTCACCTCTTGGTCATTAGAACCAGCCAACCCCAGTACCTGAGTTTTAAGGCATGAGTCCAAAAGCAGCCCACTCTCTTCCCTACCCACCTCCCTCTTCCAAGATGCACAGCTCAAGCTCTCTGTGTGGAACAGTACCTGCCCCTCACCCCCAGATATCTCATAGGGGATTAGGGGTGAGACTCACAGAAAATGAATTTCTCCAAAGAAATCTCTTCCAGATTCTTTTGTTCCTTTATATCTCTCAGAAATAATTGGGTCTTCAGGTCGCAAAATCTTTTCCAGCTCTACATAGGTAGGTAGCATCTCATGGGGAATGGAGTATTCACCACCTATTGTTCTGTTACAGTCTAGTAGAGCTTTAGCAAAAACTACAGGTAACAAATTCTATTTTTAACATCCTGTTACACAAACAAATATGCTGTGCATGCACACAAATAAATGTTGAAAGAGGCACAGAGAAAACAATTGTGCATGGTAGGAATATTTGAATTTTATTACATGTCCTTCAACATTGTTTTAACAGTCATATTTTTAAATTTTCAATTGGAATGAAAGCATGTATGTGTTTGTATAATTTTTCATCATGCACTCATTTTTTTTATTCCACAAATAATGAGAGAAACAGTGATGACTGTAAAATGTATCCCACCCTCAAGGAATTCACAGTAGAATTTCTTGTAGTTCCTGTAGAACTACAATAGTATAATATAATATAACAGGTAATAGTATTATAATACTGTGTGTGTGTGTGTGTGTGTGTGTGTGTGTGTGTGTGTGTGTGTGTGTAAAGAGATGGGGACCAAGGGAGGTACAGCAAAGTGCTAAGGAGTCCAGATGGTGATAGATGCTACTTCTAGCTGCAGGAGACTTCAAGGACGGGTTGGAGGGATGTATCTTGAGGGATGGATAGCATTTGATTTTTCTAAGTCTTAGAGAAGGGCATTCTGGGGGCCTAGGGGGAAGGAACAAAAGCATGTTATGAGGAAAGTGCTATGGAAAAGTAATTGGGAACAATTCAGTGGGACAGCTCTGGTATGAATTAAGAAATCAAGTGTGAAAAAATATGTCACAGTAGATAGGGACAACCTCATGTTGATAACCCTTTAAAAAAAAAATTCGAGATGCTTTTATCCATGTTACATGGAGAGAAATATTCGCCATTATATGTAATTTACTAATCTTTAGATAATTAACATATATTTACCTCATTTATACAACTAACACATTTAACATCTATTAATTTAGTAAATGAGATTTATCTTAAGCACTGTTGCAAACTGAATCCCTCTTTTCAAGTTTAAAGTAGGAAATTCTTTGAAATATTTTTCAAAAAGAGGACAAAATATGCCAATAGAACAATGATTATAAAACTGAATAGCATAAAAGTCATAAAAAGGCTAAAATTGTGGAAGTAAATTTCTGTCCACATCATGCCTGTCCTGATTCTAATTCTGGTTCTCTTTATGCTTCTGGGTTTTTTCCCCTCTTTCATTGCTTCCTTGGGTTATGATTATACTTAGCCAAGAAAGTCAGGCTTAGCTTCTCAAATGAGCTGCTAATGTTCCAGGATTTAGAGCATGTGAGTCAAGTCTGTTATTCATCTGAAGGTTTTCCAGTTACACATTGTACCTTATATCTGAAATAGTCCAAATTACTGACTCAGGCCAATCAGATATGCTTTGATTTTTCTGTGACCTAATCTTTTTCTCAAAATGACCTTGGTCCTGAATGTGTTGTCTTCATAGTCTAATAAACATCTGCCTCCCAGTTCTTGTTCTGGAAATCTTTTTCTTATTTTACTACCAACAGAAAACTGTTTATATAACTGCTTTGGGTCTAATTATAAAGTTAATCTGATTCATTGAAAATACAAGAATTATTTTTCTCATCTCTCAACCATTATTATGACTTGCAACACGGACATCTTAAGTCAAGGCTGAGGTGTCTGGATGTTGATCTGTAGGGAATGTTAACCAATGAAAGGCTCTAAATAAAGGGTCACTTCAGGTATGCTTCAGAGTAATCAATCTGGCCTCACAGAGGAGAAGAATTAGAGTAAATGAGTAGGAACCAGGGAGCCAGAGGCCAACTGGGGAGACTACTGTCTGGGTGAGGAGTAATTAAGACCTAAAGCAGGGCAATAGCTGTGGGAGCAGAGACACTGGCAGAATGTAGCCACATTATCTGTTTCAAAAATCCCAAATGTGATTTATTCAAGTCTTGTTCAATGAGGGATAGAGATCAGGCAGTAAAATGACTGTGGTTTTACTGGACTAACAGTGCCAGTTTGAGAACAATTTTGATAGCTGCTACTTTAGTGCCTCAGTGCGCATTAGAAGAAATGCACCAAATTACTAACAAAAAAAGCAATGAGCAAGGCAGGAAATGTTTGCATTGCTCATGTTGCAGTTGTCATACTAAAACTGCTCCAGTTAATAAGGCATCTGATATGCTGCTTGAATCTTATTTGTGCCTTAAGTTTGTGGATATATGATTCTGATGTATCTATTATGGAATTTATCATGCTAATCCCTCCAATTATACTCTTAAAATAACATTCATTTTTTCTCATTAAAACATTTTATATTGTTATGCATATAACAATTACATTCAAATTTAGAAAACACAGAAAAGTATAATGAAGAAAATAATGATTACTTTTAAACCTACCACACAGAGAAATCTACTGTTAAAACTTACCCTTTTAAAATAAGGCTAGGATCATTATAATTATTTCATCCAGTAATATTTCATTCCAGTAATAGTAAACCATAGTGTTTTCTCAATCTTTAAATAATTTCCTAACACAGGGGTCAACAAGCTAATCCAGCCTGCCACCTGTTTCTGCAAATAAAGTTTTGTTGGCAGAGAGCCATGGCTATTTGTTTATGTACTATCTATGGCTGCCTTTGCACTACAAGAGCAAAATTGAATAGTTGCAACAAAAGCAGCATAGCCTGAGGAGCTGGAAATATTTATCTGGCTCTTTACAAAAAGTTTGCTAACTCCTGCTTTAAAGATTATTTTAATGACAGCACGTAATTAGATCAAAAGGCAGTTCCCTTGGAGAGTGCATGAGCCAGTGGTTAGAAGCACAAAGCTGGCACCAGATCGTCTGGGTTTGTATCCTAGCGCAACCATTTAAGAAACGTATGAGCTTGCCTAACTTATTTCACCTCTCTGTGCCTCAGTTTTCTCATCTGCAAAATAGGAAACATAATAGTGTTATCCTCATAAAGTCGTGATGAAGATGCGGTGAGCCTTGTGATGCGCCTCCAGATTTTCCTTCAGTCATTAGTGACCTCTTCCTTCAGCTGTGGGGAGTGCTGCCAGCAGACAACCCTCAGCTGTCAGCTTTCTTTGGGAACCGCTTTAACCGAGGAAATTGCCTTACTCAAAATCATGCCTCCTCCAAGAGACAGTTCACATTCAATGACACATCCACATAAATGGAATAGTATAAATGCCTGTGCACTGGCCCTCAACTCAGGACAACTCTGAAGGACCAGTCCAATTCCAGAGTTACCCATGGGCTGGCTGAGGCCTTTTTTGGCATTGCATAGGTGCTCAATTTCCCTCCCTACCTAATCTCTCTTCTTCCTCCTCCCATCCTCAGGTGCTGATCCCAACAATACTCCCTAATGAATATGCTACATCCTAGTCTCCATCTTAGAATCTGGTTCCCAGGAAACCTAACCTGAGATAGTATGTTAAATGAGTCTATATTTAAAATCTCTGATACACAGTAGATGCTATATATTTATACATTTTTTCTTAAATAAACAAATAAATAATCCAGTGGGAAAAAGTGAAATGGAAATACAAGTTCAAGGAGAAAAACTAGAACAATGTAAAATTTCCTATAATTGAAGAATAACTTAATCATAAAATTATTGTTAAAAAATAATTATATAGATCAAGCAGTGGTTATTGGTTGAGACAATCCACACTGACAACTTTGAAATATTCCAATGTTAATATTTATTTATTTTAAAATCTTTTTTAAAAGGTGTACTTTTAAAAAAATAGTATGTGTATACATTTATGGGATACGTGAAATGTTTTGATACAGGCATGCAATGTGAAATAATCCAATGCTAATCTTTAAATACAGGGGACAAATACCAATAAGATTCTCATAACATGTTCAGGGTCTACATAAACTGGATTCTGGACCTAGTTCAATACACAAGGGAAACAGAATGACAGTGTAATTACCAATAATTAAACCAAAGGCATAACTTTCCAAATCACTTTTAGTAAGTGAATAAACTCTGACACTTTAAAAGTCCACACAAAACTCAAAGCAATCGAACTATTTTTCTACCTGAAAATTTTTTTTAATTTCTGGTGGGAGGGCAAAGTGGCTGACTGGACAAAGCCAGGTGGAACAGCTGCCACCAAGGAACCAAGATGGCTGGACCTCATCTAACAGATCTTCAGAGGGAAGGCACCTAGAGTGGATGGAGGGAAGACCAGAAGCTGGGCTGAAGGGAGAAGAAGCTGGGAACCCTGCATGAGGCTACCACACAATGGGACTTGTTCCTGGCCCCAGTGACTCCAGGAGAACAGGTGAATTGAACTGGCAAGGAGCAACCTGTTCTCGCCATGGGCCTCTGGAATCCTAGCAGGAGGAGACCCCTTCAACCAGCACAGACACTTGAGTTAGCAGGAAGAGCTGCTTAGAGAAGTGGTGGGGGCAGCACATCAGCTGAGGCAGAACCTAAAGGGTTTGGTGCAGGAGGATCTGTAGTGGAGCACAGTCACGGAAGCCCACCTCCCTCGGCTCAACTTGCTCCCATAAGAGACTTTAGCCCTATGGAAACTGTGAGATCTGAACTCTGCAGGGTGATCTTGCCCATCATATGGGGCCAGTTCAACCTGAGCACCTCTTGGTCTGCTGGCCTCTCCCAGGGCCCCAGCCTCACCACACCTGCTTGCAAAGCAGCCTCAGGTGCCCTGTGGTCCCACTTCACAGCTCTTGCACTGGCAGATCATGCCTGGCTGGCAGACAGCTCCAGAAGGGTGGCCCCCATGGCCATGAACCAGCCTGCCCACTCCCTCCCTACATTGCAGCTTTCCCCAGGCTCACAGCAAGCCCCCACATTGCTTTCCCAGAGCACATGTACATGAACCAGTTTTGCCTTCCTTGCCCACCAGTGCAGTGTGTGCAAGCTCCCTGCCCTGCTACTACTGCAGTGGGAATACACTCCACCCCACGTCCCCACCACCACCACCACCATTGCAATTGGAGCCTTGGTGAGCACAGAGCCAGTCAGCCAGCCCTATTCCCACCAGTGCCCTGCCCTTGTGCCAACACTGCCCTAGGAGTGAAACTAGGCACAAGAACAGTGGATCCTCCCCTGCTCTGAGGGAACACCCTTACCTGCAGCACACAGAGAACACACACAGACCTGTGCCCACTAGCACCACACCCCCGTGCTAACAACACCACCAGCATGACTGCATGCACAGCTGCCAGCAGGGAATCCCCCACCCCCCACCCAGTGGTGCTGCCTCTGCCACTGTGATGAATGCCCACTTGGAGGCAGGCACCCCAGCACCTGTACCCTGCTACAGCCAACAAGCATATACCTTACTATGCTTCTGCTGCCACTGCTGCTGTCATGTGCGAATGAGGATGGATCCCAGTGTTACTGCACTACAAAATGCTTCAGCTAATACCACCTATTAAAATGTAGTGAACAGCAATCCAAACCACCTCAGCTCCCCACCCCAAACCCCCATACAGTGGATTCCTAACCTCAAAGATCCACAGAACAACATCAGGGCCCGATACAAGTCCCCAGAGAGACAGCACACAGTCCAGGAGTTGAGAGCTTCAGCATTGGCCCCCTAAAATCTTCCAAAAACAAAGCCAGTTGACTGAACCCATCTTATGCCACAACCAAACCCTCAAGGTCATCATACTAGATGAAAGAAAGGAAAAAACACCCAAAGGTCAGCAACCTCAAAGATTGAAGAAACATCAACCCACAAAGATGAGAAAGAACCAACCCAAGAACTTGGACAACTCAAAATGCCAGAGTGCCTTCTTTCCTCCAAATGACCATACCACCTCTCCAGCAAGGGTTCTGAACAAGGCTGAGATGGCTGAAATGACAGAAATAGAATTCGGAATATGAATAAGAACAAATACTAGCCTTGAATGTAAATAGCTTCAGTTCCCCAATTAAAAGGCAAAGTGGCAAGCTGGATAAAGAACCAAAATCCATTGGTATGCTGTCTTCAGAATACCCATCTCACATGCAATGATACCCATAAGCTCAAAATTAAGAAATGGAGAAAAATCTACCAAGCAAATGGAAAACAGAAAAAAATCAGGGGTTGCAATCTCAATGTCAGACAAAACAGACTTCAAACCAACAAAGATCAAAAAAGATAAAGAAGGGGATTACATAATGGTAAAGGGTTCAATTCAACAAGAAGACCTAACTATGCTAAATATATATCTACCTGATATACAAGCACCCAGATTCATAAAGCAAGTGCACAGAGACCTTCAAAGAGATTTATACTCCCACACAATAATAATGGGATACTTCAACATCCCACTGACAGTATTAGACAGATTATTGAGGCAGAAAATTAACAGATATTCAGGACCTGAACTCAGCAATAGATCAAATGCACCTGATGGACATCTACAGACCTCTCCATCCTAAAGCAATAGAATATATATTCTTCTCATCACCACATGGCACATACTCTAAAATTGACCACATACTTGGACACAAAACTCTCCTCAGCAAATGCAAAAGAACTGAAATCATAACCACCACTCTCTTGGACCACAGTGCAATCAAAACAGAAATAAAGACTAAGATATTTGCTCAAAACCATACATTTACATGGAAATTGAATAACCTACTCCTGAATGACTTTTGGGTAAATAATAAAATTAAGGCAGAAATCAAGAAGTTCTTTGAAACTAGTGAGAACAAAGATACAATGTACCAGAATCTCTGGGACACAGATAAGGCAATATTAAGAGGAAAATTTATAGCACTAAATGCCTGCATCAAAAGGTTAGAAAGATCTCAATTTAACAGCTTAACATCTACAACTAAAAGAACTAGAGAACCAAGAGCAAACTGATCCCAAAGCTAACAGAAGACAAGAAATAACCCAAATCAGAGATAAACTAAAGGAGATTGAGACACAAAAAACCATTCAAAAGATCAATGATTCCAGGAGCTTGTTTTTTAAAAAAATTAATAAAATACACTACTAGCTAGACTAATAAAAAAGAAAAGAGAGAAGATCCAAATAAACACAATTAGAAACAATAAAAGGGACATTACCATTGACTCCACAGAAATACAAATAACCATCAGAGAATATTATGAACAACTCTATGTACATAAACTAGAAAATCTAAAAGAAATAGATAAATTCCTGGACATATACACCCTCCCAAGACTGAGTCATGAAGAAATTGAATCCCTGAATAGATCAATAACAAGCTCTGAAATGGAATCAGTGGCTGACTACCAATTACAAAAACTAAAAAATAAAAAATAAAAAAAGCCCAGGACCAGACAGATTCATAGAGGAATTCTACCAGAGCTGGTACCATTCCTACTTGAAACTATTCAAAAAACCTGAGGCAGATGGACTCCTCTGTAACTCATTCCATGAGGCTAACATCATCGTGATACCAAACCCTGGTAGAGACACAACAAAAAAAGAAAACTTCAGGTCAATATCCTTGATGAACCTTGATGCAAAAATCCTCAACAAAATACTGGCAAACCAAATCCAGAAGAATATCAAAAAGCTTATCTACCATGATTGAGTAGGTTTTATCTCTGCAATGCAAGGTTGGTTCAACATATGCAAATCAATAAATGTGATTTGTCTCATAAATAGAACTAAAGACAAAAACCACATGATTATCTCAATAGATGCAGAAAAGGCTTTTGATAAAATTCAACACCGCTTCATGTTAAAAAAAAAAACTCTCAATAAACTAGGTATGGAAGGAATATACTTCAAAATAATAAGAGCCATCTATGACAAACCCACAGCCAACATGATACCAAATTGGCAAAAGCTGGAAGCACTCCCCTTGAAAATCAGCACAAGACAAGATGCCCTCCATCACCACTCCTATTCAACATAGTATTGGAAGTCCTAGCTACAGCATTCAGGCAAGAGAAAGAAAGAAAGGGCATCCAAATAGGAAAAGAAGTCAAATTATCCCTGTTTGCAGATGACATGATTCTTTACCCAAAAGCTCCTTCAGCTTATAAATGACTTCAGTAAAGTCTCACGATACAGAATTGATGTACAAAAATCAGTAGCATTCCTATACACCAACAACAGGCAACCCAAGGGCCAGATCAAAACACAATCTCATCCACAATTGCCAAAAAAAAAAAAAAAAAAAAAAAAAAAAAAAAAAAAAAAAAAAAAAAAGAATAAAATACCTAAGAATACAGCTAACCAAGGAGGTGAAAGATCTTTCCTGGGAGAATACAAAACACTGCTCAAAGAAATCAGAGATGACACAAACAAATGAAAAAAAAATGTTCCTTGCTCATGGATAGGAAGAATCAATATTGTTAAAATAACCATACTGCCCAAAGCAATTTAGAGATTCAATGTTATTACTATCAAACTACCAGTGACATTCTTCCCAGAACTAGAAAAAAACTATTTTAAAATTCATATGGAACCAAAAAAGAGCNAAAAAAAAAAAAAAAAAAAAAAAAAGAATAAAATACCTAAGAATACAGCTAACCAAGGAGGTGAAAGATCTTTCCTGGGAGAATACAAAACACTGCTCAAAGAAATCAGAGATGACACAAACAAATGAAAAAAAAATGTTCCTTGCTCATGGATAGGAAGAATCAATATTGTTAAAATAACCATACTGCCCAAAGCAATTTAGAGATTCAATGTTATTACTATCAAACTACCAGTGACATTCTTCCCAGAACTAGAAAAAAACTATTTTAAAATTCATATGGAACCAAAAAAGAGCCTGAAGAGCCAAAGCACTCCTGAGCAAAAAGAACAAAGCTGGAGGCATTATGCTACCTGACTTCAAACTATACTACAGGGCTACAGTAACCAAAACAGAAAGGTATGGGTACAAAACAGACATATTGACCAATGGAACAGAATAGGGAGCCCAAAAATAAGGTTGCACACTTACAACCATCTGATCTTCAACAAAGCTGACAAAAATAAGCAATGGGGAAGGGACTCCTTATTCAATAAATCGTGCTGAGATAACTGGCTAGCTATATGCAGAAGATTGAAACTGGACCCCTTCCTTATACCATATACAAAAATTAACTCAAGATGGATTACAGACTTAAATGTAAAACCCAAAACCCCTGGAAGACAACCTAGACAATACTATTCTGGACGTAGGAATAGACAAAGATTTAATGACAAAGACACCAAACACAACTGCAACGAGAGCAAACATTGACAAATGGGATCTAATTCAACTAAAGAACTTCTGTGCAGCAAAAGAAACTATCAACAGAATAAACGGACAACCTGCAGAATGGGAGAAAATTTTGCAAACTATGCAACTGACAAAAGTCTAATAACCAGTGTCTATAAGAAACTTAAACAAATTTACAAGCAAAAAACAAAACCCTATTAAAAGTGGGCAAAGGACATGAACATTTTCCAGAGAAGACATACATGTGGCCAAAAAGCATATGAACAAAAAGCTCAGCATTACTGATCATTAGAGAAATGCAAATCAAAACCACAATGAGATACCATCTCACCCCAGTCAGAATGGCTATTATTGAAAAATCAAAAAATAACAGATGCTGACAAGGTTGCAGAGAAAAAGGAATGCTTATACACTGTTAGTAATAGTATAAGTTAGTTCATCCATGGTGGAAAACAGTGTGGCAACTCCTCAAAGACCTAAAAACAGAACTATCGTTTGACCCAGCAATCCCATTACTGGGTATATACCCAAAGGAGTGTAAACCATTCTATTATAAACACACATGCACATGTATGTTTGTTGTGGCACCATTCATAATAACAAAGACATGGAATCAACCTAAGTGCCCACCAATGGCAGACTGGATAAGGGAAATGTGGTAAATATACACCATGGAATACTATGCAGCTGTAAAAAGGAATGAGATCATGTCCTTTGCAGGAACACGGATGGACCTGGAGGCCATTATCCTTAGGAAACTAATGCAGGAACAAAAAGCCAAATACCGCATGTTCTCATTTATAAGTGGAAGCTAAAAGATGAGAACACATGGACACATAGAGGGAAACAACAGACATTAGGGCCTACCGGGGTGGAGGGTGAGAGGAGGGAGAGAATCAGGGAAAATAACTAACAAGTACTAGGTTTAATCCCTGGGTAACTAAATAATCTATACAATAAACTCCCATAACATGAGTTTACCTATATAGCAAACCTGCACATGTACCCCTGAACTTAAAATAAAAATTTTTTAAATCTTCTTTGTCCTATTTAAACATAATTCTTAGTATTGAGGTAAATCTGAATTCATATGATATGCTTTGTCAAATTTTTCCAAAACCCTTTTTTTTTTTTTTTTTTTGAGACAGTCTCACTCTGTTGCCCAGGCTGGAGTGCAGTGGCACAATCTTGTCTCACTGCAACCTCTGCCTCCTGGGTTCAAGCGATTTTCCTGCTTCAGCCTCCCGAGTAGCTGGGACTACAAGTGTGCACCACCATGCCTTGCTAATTTTCGTATTTTTAAATAGGGACAGGGTTTCACCATGTTCGCCAGACTAGTCCTGAACTCCTGACCTCAGGTGATCCACCCGCCTCAGCCTCTCAAAGTGCTGGGATTACAAGTGTGAGCCACCATGCCCAGCCCTGTTTTGCTTACAATTTAAAGGTTTTAAAAATATTAGAAATCATACACTTGACAACTATGTAAATTTATTTTGACAATGTTAGATGTAATCCCAAAATGTATGAAGAAATGCACTGATTTAAAAAATTTATTTGGGGATACGCTAGAAAAGTTTTTGAAGGCCATTATTTTAAGATATCTCAGATCTTCTGATCTTCAACCTTTGTGAAAAGATTACCTAAGCCATGGCACATGTTTACAGGGCCTTCGTTTCAGCTTGATACCTCCTCAGCCTCCATCTAAAAGCAAAACTTGCTCTCAGGTACAGACTGATTTTGTGCATGTGGAAATAAAAAGAATTGGGATTAGCCAGTCACAGATTTCACAAAATGTCCCAGTACTGTAGTAACTGAATTGCTGCCAGGAGCAGCGGTAAGTAAGAAAGAAATTCTCTGCCCTTCAGCTGCAATCCTTTTTGTTTTAAAACCACAACAAAAATCCTGTGCTGGATCACCACAACATAAATGAAGAAGCTTAAAAAGAACATCCTGGCCAGGCGCAGTGGTTCACGCCTATAATCCCAGCACTTTGGGAGGCTGAGGCAGGCAGATCACTTGAGGTCAGGAGTTCGAGACCAGTCTGGCCAACATGGTGAAACCCCATCTCTACTGAAAATACAAAAATTAGCCCAGCGTGGTGGTGCATGCCTGTAATCCCAGCTACTCGGGAGGCTGAGGCAGGAGAATCACTTGAACCTGGGAGGCGGAGTTTGCAGTGAGTCGAGACTACACCACAGCACTCCAGCCTGGGCGACAGAGCAAGGCTTGATCTCAAAAAAGCAAACAAACAAACAAAAAAATCCTATTAGGAATACAAAAGCTTAAATTAAAAACAAAATACTGAGACTGAACTACAGCAGCTCTAGGATCTATTGTAAAACGCACGTTTAGTAAAGGCAACTAGTGTAATCTCAGACCAGTCTGTCAAGTTCTCTGCTATGGTTTACTGTTTCCAAAGAAACAAAGCACTCACTCAACTCAGTAAATATTTTTTGGATACCTATACAACAGGTGCTAAAGGAAATCCAAAGTTCTATGCTAAAAGATTGCTACCCACAAGGATCTTGGTTTAGTAGAGAAGGGGAATCAGTTTCCAAAAAGACTGAGAAAAGTGTCACTTATTCCTGTTAGGGGCTTTAGAAGAACTAGTGGCAATACATAAAAAGATACCCTATCACAAAGCTTGAGTGGAAAAGAAAGTTGAAAAAAGGACATTAGCTGGAGGAGGATGTAGAATAAAGATGTTGTTTTAGGATTTATTCAACATATTTTTATTGACCACATTTTTTAGGCACTGTTTTACAGCCTGGTGATTAAGGAGAGAATAAAGTAGACAGAACCCCTCTGTTTTAGTTAGGGAATTGGCTAAGCTGCTCTACCAGTTCCAAACAATGATTTTTAAAAGAACAAAGTTTATTTTCTCTTGCATAATGGTCCAGAAGTCTGTGATCCAAGGGAGGAGGTGCCCCAGCTTCCTGAGATTCGTTTGGGACTTAGGCTAGTGAGAACAGTTTGCTTTCCTTAATACATGGCTTCCATTTCCAGTCTTTTCTTCCATTTCTTTTTGCCACTTGCCAGAGAGCAGGAAGAGGGAAGAGAAAGGGTAGAGCAAGCAGCTTTCTTTTTAAGGGACAGGATCCAGTCCTACTCACATCTTACAGGACATAACTTTTTGATATAGCCTTATCTTGCTGAAAGGGAGGCCAAGGAATTTCATGTCTAAGTGGGTCACCAAATGCCCTGCTCAGATTTGAATGTAGAGATATTTCCCCTTACTAAGAAGAAAAAAAAAATACAGAATGAAAACTGGGGATAAGGAGAAGACACAGTCTAGAAGAAGACAACTATAGAAAAGTAAAGGGATGGCGATGTTGTGAAGTTGTGGTGTCATAAAGACAAGAACAAAGGAACTAATTTATAGGTAGTCAGTGACAAGTGAGCAGAGTCTTGAGTGAAGGCAGAGTATGAGTCATGTAGATTTCTGCATTCCAGACAGAAGGAATAGCTAGTGAAGAAGCCCTGAGGCAAGAGCATGCTTGTCGTGTTTAAGGAACAGTGAAGTCACAGGGATAAAAGACAAACCAGAAGAAAGTGATGATATGGAACCAAGCAAATGAGACATGTCAAGAGAGAGGAAGTAGTCAAGAACAACAAAAGTTGCAAGGGTGAAGCTTTAGCCATTGAAACTGGCAGCATGGAGCTCACAGGTGACCTTGACAAGTGGCAGTTTTGTGGCATGGTGGGCATGAAGGACTGAATGGAGTGAATTCAAGGGAGAGAGGAGGAAGTGGAATCACAGAGAACAAATATGGTCCTCTCCTTTGAAGAGAAAATGGGAATGACTTGAGTATGTGCTGAAGGTAAAGAACCAGCAGGAATGGAGAGGCTAAGATACATGGAAGTGGAGTAATTGATGGTGCAAGGTCTCAGAAAGGAGAAATATGTGGGGTTCCTCCTTTTACTCCTTGTCACTGAAAAGAAGATAAGAATGGTAGTGAATCAAGATGTTGGAGGAAGGCAGGAGGAAGTAGTGGGAAGTTGTGGAAATTCTACCTAATAGTTTAAATTTTCTTTTCTGATGTAGAAGGCAGTGTCATCTCCTGAGTGCAAGCAGAAAAGTTGTCCTCAACTATGAATAGTAAGAGTAGAAAAGGAAGAGATTTGTATTGATCTGAGGTTTTGTGTAGGGGTTTGAGGCCAGGGCCACAACCATTGAGAAGATTGGCAAGATAGTGTTTAAAGTGATGAATACTGCCGTGTCTCCTCTCAATAATATAGCACTTTCTTCAGCCTACACTCTTCTAATGGCAGGATTGGAAAGGCAATACTTTCCCCAAACTCATCATCTTATCAAAACCATCTGCCACGAAGATCATCAAGACTAAGCTCATAATGCTGTTTATAGCCATCACCATCACAAGCCCAAGACCACCCACTTTTAAGCATGAACATACAAGTGAAGACTGTCAGACATCTGAAGACTGCCTCGAGGTCAGACTCGTGACACCTGAGGCAGCACCATTCACTTAGTTTTGGGAACAAAAAGCCTGGAATCCTCTTTCACCGTCATTCACTTGATCAATCACCAACCTCTGTTCATCCCACCTCTAAATATTCCCCAGGGCACCCACTTCTCTCCATGCCCACTCTCCATGCCACTGGTATCCTGCGTTTCTATCGTCCCTCATTCTGATACTCTATCCCTCCAGCTCTGCGCAGAAACTGATCATACTGGCCGGGCACGGTGGCTCACGCCTGTAATCCCAGCACTTTGGGAGGCCGAGATGGGCGGATCACGAGGTCAGCAGATGAGACAACCCTGGCCAACATGGTGAAACCCCATCTCTCCTACAAATACAAAAAATTACCTGGGCGTGGTGGCGCCGTGCCTGTAGTCCCAGCTACTCCAGGGGCTGAGGCAGAAGAATCCCTTGAACCCGGGAGCCGGAGGTTGCAGTGAGCAGAGATCGCGCCATTGCACTCCAGCCTGGCAATATAGCGAGACTCCGTCTCAAAACAAAACAAAACAAAACAAAACTGATCATACCACTTGTCTGATTAAAAACGTTCGATGACTCTACCATTGCCTTTAGGAAAAAGTCCATCCAAACTCACTAAACTGGTTTCCAACCCCTTTCTGACTGCATCTTAATCTCTCCCCACTTCCTCTGCTCATTCATTCTGCCTACTCATACCTTCTCATACCTACTGCCTCCTCACTGCTATGTCCTCTCTCCTGACCCAGCGCTTGCTCTTTCTCAGTGCCAGAAGACTCTTCTTTTCCAGTTCCCACTGCCCTGTTCCCTTCCCTTACCTGGCTAATCCATACTCATCCTTCTTGTCTCAGCCTAGTAGTCCTTAAGGAAGCTTTGCTGACCCCGAAGCTGAACGGCCGTCCCTCCTGTGTAGCACTGTGTTAGCCCTACCAAGTCAAGGTTCTCCTTGCCTGTTTCCTGCCCGGACCATGTCTTTTTACTTCACTCCTGTCTCCTCAGCATTCCAGCACAGTGTTGGGTACATAACAGGTGACCAAGACAAGTTTGTGGAATGACTGAGTGAATAAATCATTAACCAAATACCTTGGATCTCCTACTACATGATTTGCAAAAAAAAAAAAAAAAAAGTTTAATAGAAATTAAGATGGACCCAGTGAGCTAGAGTGTGTGACCCTGCTTGATAACGGCAGAGTGGTTCTGAGAAGCAGTCCCAGCCTAGGAACCCGGGGATCCGGCCTGCAGACCCACGGGCGGGGCCTGCGGGGAGCACAGGCGCTTTCGGGCTGAAGGCGGGGCCTCCCGGCCAGTGACCCCGCCCCGAGGCGCCTCCCGGGCGGGGAAGGGCGGGGCTCGCGGCGGGAAACTCCCCTTCCAAGGCGCGGCTGCGCGTCCCCGAGGCGTGGTGGTAGGGTCGTGGGCCCCAGCCCAGTGGTCCAGGTCACGGGCCGCGCCGCCGCGGCCGCCATCTTGCCCGCGTCCGGGCTCCTGCGGCGGGAGGGGCGGTGTCCCGGCCGGAAGCGGCTGTGCGGCGGCCGCGCTGCCACCTCAGGTCAGTGAGTTCGACCCGGCCCGCGTCTCGGCTCTCGGAAGCGCAGCGGCCGCAGCTAGGGGCCCGAGACAGCCTAGGTGAAAGCCTCGGGCGTCTCGGTGGGGAGCGCGTTCCGCGCTGTGGGGTAATCGCGCCGGGCGGCCAGCCGGTCGGGCCTCGGCGGGAGCCACCGGGGGCTGCGGGCGGCCGCGGGACCTGCGGGGACCTCCTCGGGGCGCAGAGGCCACGCTACAGCCTTCACCGCGGCAGGCTTGTGGGGAGCGGCGTCCCCGCCTTTCCCGGGAGGCTCAGCCAGGTGCTTGGAGCGGGAGAGTCGGATTCAGATTGCTGCTTTACCTGGAGTAGCAACGTGTCCTGTTGCCGTTGTACCCTCTTAAATACTGTACTTCTTAAACGGCCTATCTCCCTGTGAGCTCTGTTCTCTTCACATACGAGTAATGAAAATTCCATGAGAGGATGAATGAAACCTCACACATGTGGACTTTGCTGAATTGGTTAGCAAATGACTGCTTTTTCAGGCCTTTTGTATATTTTAAGGGAAATTTGGATATGTGCAGTGCATCTCCTCGAAGATGCTGATGGTGGAAATTTATTGAAACCGCTCTCGTAATTTGCCATGGTAAGAAAAGTAAAAGACAACATCAAAAAGCATGTGATTGGATACTTTGTACACTTAGTAGTATTGTAATGTGTTGGACTTCACTGTCCACTAGCCACATGGTATTGAGATGTGCTGTAAGTGTAAAATACACATCGGATTTCCCAGAGTTGGTGCCAAAAAAAATGTAAAATCCTCACTAATAATTTTGCATTGATTACATATTGAAAGGATAATGCTGTTGATATGTTGGTTAAATAAAATGTGTTTTAAATTTAATTCCACCTATTTTACTTTTAAATGTGACTCCTGGAAATTTTTAAATCATATGGCTCACACTGTATTTCTTTTGGACAGTGCTGTTACAGATATTCTGGTGAATAAACACAGAATGAGCATGGCTTCCCTTTGCTGATAAGTCACTGATGGGAAATGAGACTTGTTAAACTTGAAAGGTGAGGATATAAATACAAGCTATACTTATTGCAAACCGCACCCCTTCTACACCTGATTTTTTAATGTCTCCAACATCTGGAAAAAATATTAACTTTCAGGGCTGATTAAGGGAATGGTAGTGATACTAACATCTGTGTGATCTAAAGAGCTCATTTCAGTTGATGTCACAACTTAGTGAGATGGAAATAGGATAGATTTTATCTCGGGTAATGATTTTGGAGTATTACAAGATTTGTTAGGATTTGAACTGGGGAGTGGCTGTAGGATTTCTGACTCTATATTGTTTTCTTTACACCAGATTCTTGGTGATGTATGTTCATGAGCAAGGAACTGTTTATCCTGTGTATTAGATGATGAGAAAAAGTACACTTCTTAAAAGGGTGGACATAGATGCACCTCTCTATAGAGGGTTACTCTTATGATGTGCAACCTGTGCAGTCGCGCATAGTCCAGCATTTATAATGGCTAGCACTTATTTTAATGGCTAGTCTGCTATCACTGTCTTGACATTTTAAATAATTTTTAAATAAGGGGCCCTGCATTTTTATTTTGCACCACGCCTTACATATTGTGTAGCTGATCCTTTCTCTTTGCAGTAATCTAGGATGGAAGTTGAGAGACCCTGGACAAGCACCCAAACATCTGGTCTTCACTTTACTCTTATGTAAAGTGAGAAGAATTAGCTAGTCTTTTTCTCTCAAGTTTTGATTCTGTATGAATTGCTGTCATCAGATTTTGTGGATGGCAGTATAAATATTTTAGGTGCATAACAATGGAAGAAATGCTGATATTCTCCGTTGAGAGTCATGTGAATCAAAGTTCCAAAATTTACGGTACAACTCGTATTTTGTGTTTTTCTATGTGGCATCAAAATTGCTTACCATAGACCATTGATATAAAGAGTAGGGTTGTGGAATGAAGGCCTAGATAAAAGTGTGTTTATTTAAACATTGATTTTCAATGAGATGGGAAAATGGGGCAGATCTCATGATGTCTCCAATTAAGAGGTTTCGTTTGTTTGTGGGGGTATGAGTGTGAAACCTTACTTGGCAGTATCTGTTCCTTTTCTTTGCTGCCATTGCCCCTCTTCCTCCTCATTCTTAAATTTTTTAACTCTCTTTAAGGTTGGGCTTAATTTTATCACTACAGTGCTGGTTTTTCTTTAGACCAGAGACTTCATCTGCTCGTGTTTGCTGCTGTGTTCCCAGCTTTATGACAGTGCCTAGAACATAGAAGGTGCCCAATCGTTACAGAATAAATGAAATTATGATAGCAGACATTTAAATATTGGCTGGAGCCAGCCTCTCCTATGAAGGGTAGAAGTGGAAGCATGAGGAAATAGGTAAAACTTGGAGATACCAGTTGTGAGAAGTGTCAGAGGGATCATTCAGCACATGCATTTATTTAACAAATGTTTATTAAACTTCCTACTGAGTGTCTAGCACTGTACTGGGGACTAGAGGTACAGTGGAACAGAAAAAAATACTTCACCTGCTCTCATGGAGTGTATAATCCAGTAGAAGAGACAGAGATGGATGATTAAAGGGAAAGAATACTGTTTAATGACAGTGTATGTCTGAGTAACCTGACCTCGACTAGGGAGGGGATGGAAGGTGGTTGATGTCAAGGTTGAGCAGGTATTAACTTGGCCCAGAAGGCAGGGAACTATGCTTTAACCAGAGGAAACATCATTTGCAAAGGTATGGTGATGGGGGAGGAGGGTATACTCTAGGAATTGAAAAGGACAGTGTAAAAGGACAGCAAGAATGTTGTGCCACAAGGCCGATGCAGTAGGCAGAGACCAAAAGCATTTAGGGTTTTGTAGGTTAGGTTGAAGATTTGGAATGCTATACTAAGAGCAGCTGGAGACCATTAGAGGGTTTTAAGCAAGGAAGGACAGCCTGGTCAAGGTTGTGTTGTAGAAAGATTTTTACTCTGATATTCTATAAAGCAAAATTTCTGAAGGGCCCCGGGAAAGATGAATAAAAGAAAAACTACCAGCACCACACACCAGATATGTTGTATACCTTAAATACTGAAATCAGTTTTCAGAGGCTTGAGACTATTTTCAGTGTGGTAGCACTTGGAAGCCTGAATGAGGAGACAAGATGATAAATAATTGGGTAAATGGCGAAAGGCAAACCCAAAGTGGCAAGGAAATGAAGACACTGAGGGTGCTAGTAAGAATATAATTGAAATGATTGATCTTGGGCTTGAGAAATGCTAAAGAAGGAAATAAAATCAGTATAAGAATTTCTAAATCAGCAGTCCCCAACCTTTTTTGGCACCAGGGACCAGTTTCATGGAAGACAGTTTTCTCACAGACGAGGGATGGGGGTGGTTTCAGGATGATTCAAGCGCATTACATTTATTGGGCACTTTATTTCTATTTACATTGCACTATATAATGAAATAATTATACAACTCACCATAATGTAGAATCAGTGGGAGCCCTGAGCTTGTTTTCCTGCAACTAGATGGTCCCATATGGGTGTGATAGGAGACAGTGACAGATCATCAGACATTAGATTCTCACAAGGAATGCACAACTTAGATCCCTGTCATGTGCAGTTCACAATAGGGTTTGCACTGCTGTGAGAAACTAATGCTGCTATTGATCTGACAGGAGGCGGAGCTCAGGCGGCAGTGTGTGAGATGAGTGGCTCTAAATAACAGATGAAGCTTCGCTCCCTTGCCTGCTGCTCACCTCCTGCTGTATGGCCTGGTTCCTAACAGGCCAGGGACCAGAACTGGTCTGCGGCCCTGGGAGCTGGGGACCCGTGGTCTAAATAATATGAGTCTATTTTAGACTGGTAATTCCTAACTGAAACTTTTGCAAGATCAAAAAGAAAAGCAATTATGTTTGAGTTGAACTATTTAGTATATCTTTATTAGGAGTCTATGCCAGGCTGTATATATGGCACTAAGGATAGAGAGGTAAGTGAACCATAGCTTTACCCTGTGAGAACTGACAACATAGTTGTACAGATACCAGTTGCAATGAAGATTTTAAGTATGTTTATTCATTTTGAATCTAAACTATTACCTTTTACCAACCTTAGAAACAGGCATTTAAATTTTTGTAGCCAACCTTAATTATTGAAACACCATTTTAAATTATAGCTATATTTAGTTTGTGTGCTTCTACTGCTAGAATATTTATTTTTTTGCAAAAATTGTACTTTAACACTTATTCAAAGTTTGTAGAACCGAAAACTGAAAGAGCTCTAATGATCACTTAATTCACTTTCTCAAGAGTGTGGTATGTGTGTACCACTGGTCATAAACAGGATACTTTGTAGATAAAACACAAGCATTTTTAATAGTTATGTATTTCAGTGTAGCATACCATGATTCATGGACCTTATGAAGAGATTAAAGTCAATTTTCAGATTTTAAAAATGAGTCAGTTTAAAGAAAAATATTAATGGTACAGGTGTTACATGACTGGAGTTTGGGAAATAGTAATCTAAACCAACTCCTGCATTGTGTAGATGAGAAAACAAAGGGGTTCCCCCCACACAATGACTTTTCTGAGGCATATAACTAATATATGGCAGAGCCAGGACTGGAACTCAGGTTTGTTCAGTACATTCCAGTGTTTATTCTGCTATACAAGGCTGATGCTTATTACTGAAAGTTGAAGAAACCTCTGTCTTAGTATGGCATTGTACTTTAAATCTCCATTGTTCATTATGGTGGCCACAAATTTTAACTAAAATTTGTTAAAATTAAGGTTTAAAATTTGAACTAGTCATATTTCTAATGCTCAGTAGCTACATGTGGCTAGTGGCTACCATATTGGACAGCATGAACATGGAACATTTCTGTCATTGCAGAAGGTTTTATTGGGCAGTGCTGCTTTAAACTATTGCTTGGGAATGTGATTCATAATGCTTTTAAGTTTCCCCCCTTCAAAGGGATAATACTTATTAATTTGCTTACACACTGAAGTCGTTATAACCCTGAAGTTAAGCTGAAGGTACTAGTAACAGTGCAATTAAGATAATTGATCTTGGGAAATATACCCAGGATGGGATTCTCAGATTCCTACCAGCTCTTTTTATTGGAAGTGGTTGTTATTTCTCCTTTTTTTTCAATAAATATTTTCTTGAATTCCTAGCAGATAGAAGAAATACAAATATATTGAAAAAGAGGGTTCTTGAATAAAGAATTGTCTGACTTTCTGAATAGTTGATTCAACGTGAGAATTATATTTTGTTGATATTTTAAAACTTTTTATTTTTAAACATTTTCAGTGAATGGACCTGAGTGGACCCTTTGAGCACATCAGTAAACATGAGCGGTACCAAACCTGATATTTTGTGGGCACCACACCAGGTTGATAGATTTGTTGTGTGTGACTCAGAACTAAGTCTTTATCATGTGGAATCTACTGTGAATTCAGAACTCAAAGCTGGATCTTTACGTTTATCTGAAGACTCTGCAGCTACATTACTGTCAATAAATTCAGATACACCCTATATGAAATGTGTTGCCTGGTATCTCAATTATGATCCTGAATGTCTGCTGGCAGTTGGACAAGCAAATGGTCGAGTTGTACTTACAAGTCTTGGTCAAGATCATAACTCAAAGTTCAAAGATTTGATAGGAAAAGAGTTTGTTCCAAAACATGCACGACAATGTAATACCCTTGCCTGGAATCCACTGGATAGTAACTGGCTAGCTGCTGGTTTAGATAAGCACAGAGCTGACTTTTCAGTGCTAATATGGGATATCTGCAGCAAATATACTCCTGATATAGTTCCCATGGAAAAAGTGAAACTTTCAGCAGGTGAAACTGAAACAACATTATTAGTAACAAAACCACTTTATGAGTTAGGACAGAATGACGCTTGTCTCTCTCTTTGTTGGCTTCCACGAGACCAGAAACTTCTCCTTGCTGGTATGCATCGTAACCTAGCTATATTTGATCTTCGGAATACAAGCCAAAAGATGTTTGTAAATACAAAAGCTGTTCAGGGTGTGACGGTAGACCCATATTTCCACGATCGTGTTGCTTCCTTCTATGAAGGTCAGGTTGCAATATGGGATCTTAGAAAATTTGAGAAGCCAGTTTTGACACTGACTGAGCAACCAAAACCCTTAACAAAAGTAGCATGGTGTCCAACTAGGACTGGTCTACTTGCCACTTTAACAAGGGATAGTAATATTATTAGATTGTATGATATGCAGCATACACCCACTCCCATTGGGGATGAAACTGAACCCACAATAATTGAAAGAAGTGTGCAGCCTTGTGACAATTACATTGCTTCCTTTGCATGGCATCCAACAAGTCAAAATCGAATGATAGTTGTAACTCCCAACCGAACAATGTCTGACTTCACTGTTTTTGAAAGGATATCTCTTGCCTGGAGCCCAATTACATCTTTAATGTGGGCTTGTGGTCGTCATTTATATGAATGTACAGAAGAAGAAAATGATAATTCTTTAGAAAAAGATATAGCAACGAAGATGCGCCTTCGGGCTTTATCGAGGTATGGACTTGATACAGAGCAGGTGTGGAGGAACCACATTTTAGCTGGAAATGAAGATCCACAGCTCAAGTCACTCTGGTACACTCTGCACTATATCCTTTGCGTTGTGAATTTTGTGAGATGAATCAAGTAGAAATGTTCTTGAAGTTTGCTGAAAAGTCAGTCTATAAATATGCTGAATGTTTTATATACAAATTCAAGTTACATAATGTTAACATTATAAAGTAAAATTGTTCTAAACTTTTGAACTCGAAATACTGCTTTGTAGATTGTGTAGGAGGAAGAACAGTGTATCTCTGCAATAGGGTCGAACCACCTTATTTACACTGATACTTATGAATTGGCTCCAAATCAAAATAAATTTAGCTTTGAAATATTTTGTTATGCATGACTAGTATTTCCTATGCATTTAAATACTTATGAAGCAATACACAGAAGATATGGATCAGAAATCTCCAGGCAACAAAGGATCGTTGGTTTATGCAGGAATTAAATCAATTGTAAAGTCATCGTTGGGTAAGAAAATTCTATTTCATTTCTCCAATATGTTTATAACTTTTGTACTTTTATTTTGCCCTCTATATCATTTGGCAGAAATTAGTTATTTCAGGATCATGTACATAAATATTTTGTTGTTTTCTGATTAGATATTTCAGTGTATTGTTGAGTTAAATGCATACTTGTATTTGTATCCAAAACCCTTTTTGCAGGAAATCTTAATTCTCGAAAGTGATGTTGGCTTTCTTAGATCTATTCACGCGTTTATTCAATGTTATTTTTTTGAAAACCCACTTTGAGAGGTTTTACGCTAGACAGTTGATAGGTTACTGATTGTTAGTTCAGGTTTTATCACAACATTTTGCTTCGTAAAAAATAAATTAAAAGATCTCTAATTGAAGGAGACCCCTTTTCATTTTGCTCCCCAGATACTTTCATTGAGCCATCTAACAGCAAGGAGTATGATATGAAATACGACCTAACCTGAAGGAATTATACCTGAAATAGTCCTTGGTGAATTAGTGAATGAATTAATTAGTGTGTGAGTTAATGTAGGATTGAAATTGGTATGGTAAACTATTAAAGAATAACGTAAAAGTGGCAAAAACCAAACTTTCTTTTTTTTTTCTGACTGCTTTAAACAGTTGTTCCTATTCTTTTACTGGAATTGAATAATGGGTTATATTAGAATTGCAGGTTGACTATACATTTTCCAAAATGGCTTGGGGACCAGAAGTGTTTCAGATATTTTCAGATTTTGAAATATTTGCATTATATACTTAGATATTGACCATCCCTATTCTGAAATCCAAAATGCTCCGATGAACATTTCCTGTGAATATCATCTCAGCACTCAGAACGTTTCAGATTTTGAAGGCTTTTGGATTTCAGTTTTCACATTTGGGACGCTCAACCTGTATCTCTGTGACCTAGGATTCGTTCTCTAGCTTTTGCTAAGTCAAATCTGGGCCCAAGTCAAGCTGTTAGAAAAGTAGTTAACATTATTTAGTCAAAGAGCAGTAATAGAAGTAGTAAATCCAATTTTATTTTTTACAGAACTTGTATCAATACCATACAAACAAAATACAAAATAATAAAATGTTTTAGAGTAGGTTAAGTGTTTTAATTAAACTGTTACATTATAGTGCTTTTTTTAAGGTCTTTCAAATTACTTTGGTTCACTTTACTGAAAGATGCAGTAAACTACTTACTGATCAGTTTGATTTTATTGTTTTTGTATTAGCCCTCCACCCAAAAAAGTAACCTTTATTATAAATAGTAAAATGAATAAGTTTGGTTAGAAGCTGCTGTTTTTATTAACGTAGGTAAATGGGCACACATACTGTTTTACCCCCGCAAATGAACCTGGTACCATGGTTCATGATTTTAGAGCCATTGCCTATTGCTACAAAGAATTAAACACCACGTTTATAGAATTTATAGTGTGTTAGCTGTATAGTAGATTAGGCCACACTGCACTCAATTATTTAGAGGTTGGTTATTGTGTTTTTTGTATTTTGATATATTTTAAGGAAAAGCCAACCTCTGAAGAAAAGCCAAAGGGGAAAATGTAATATGTTTACGTTTCTGGTGCACTAGAGACAAACTGAGTATCCCACCCCTGTGTCAAAATAGTCTTTATCCAGACTAAAGAAAGACTACTGTTGGAAAGATTTCCTCATTCATCATTCTCTCATTGCTAGGTTTTCAGCTTTTTGTTTTGTTTGGTATAGATATTTTTGTTTTTACTACCCAAAGGCGAAAAGTAAAGAAATAGTGTCAAATATGCCACTCTTAGATTTCAATCTTCTGTTTTATTTGGTCATACCTTTTCCTCTAATTGTCTCTCTAATAATTCAGCACACAGTAAGTCAACACATTGAGCCATCTTGTCCACAGTAACCTAATATACAAGTTTATTAGAGCGCACAGCTAAATTTTGATTTTGGTAACAAATAGTATATATATAAGTGCTTGCTATGAATTAGTTGCTTTTCCCATGTTACTTTAATTTTTACAACTACAATATGAAGTAAGCTCATTCATTCAGCAAGTATTTATTACATGCTTACTATATGCCAGAAGTTATCCTAGGAACTAGAGACATAACTGTCAAGAAGATACATAAATCTCTTCCCTCATGGAGAATGAGCATGATCAATGTCATCCCTGCTCTTGGGGAATTTACATTCTAGTTTAGAATACAGACAAGTAAACTGGCAGTTATAACATAGGGATGAACAGTTAATTATAGGAAGGACTCCTAATCTGGTTGTAGGGATTAGAGGTTTCTCAGAGGAGGTACAGTCAAAGACAAGGTCCAGACAGGGAGCAGCATGTGCAGTGGACCCAGAGGGTAGAGAGCATAGCACATTATTATGGCTGGAACAGAGCATGAGAGAGGAATGAGGAACGAATGGAGGCTAGAAAGGTAAGCAATGGGCTAACTCAAGAAGGACTTAGAAATCATGTTAAGAATTTAGGGAGATTCATCTTGTAAGACAGGGAAACAGATGGATTTATGACAGATTTGTGTTTTTAAAGGATCAAGATTGATAGTAGGGATATCAGATAGAAGCCTGCTGCAAGGAGGCAAGACGTGATGGTATCCTTACCAAGGTTAGTAGCCGAGGTGCTAGAGAAATGTGGATACATTAGAGAATAGGACAAAATTTAATGATTAATTAGATAAAGGGGTGGAGAAGATGGAAAAGTCAAAGATAGCACACATATATTTAGTTTGGGAAACTAGTTAAGTATGTTAATTAGGAACACACAGGAAGAGTATTGGTTTATTTTGGAGCAAGTTGAAATCAAGATGCTTAGGTAGAGATGTCCACTGGGCAATAGGATATGAGTTCAAAGCGCAGGGGAGGAATATAATGTATGTTAGAAATAAATTATATCTGGTAAAGTAGATGGAATTGTTTGGAGTAAGAAAGAGGTGGCTTAAGGAGACTGAGGAGGATTGTTGAGAGTTGGAGGAGAAAGATCTATATGGCAAAAAGCGCAATCACTTTTGCACCAACCTAATATATATTCATGTGGACGAGGGAAGAGAGGTCAGTTGTCCACTGCTTCATGCTTCAGATCCAGCCAAATAAGAACTAAAAAGGACTCACTGAATTTAGGACTAGGAGAAGGTCTTTCACGGGCGGTATGGATAGCAAATTGCAGTTAGATTAGAAATTCGGAGTGGGTTGAGGAAATGAAGTCATCAATTATAAATACTTTTTTCAAGGAATTTGACTATGTAAAGAAGGACAAAAAGATATTCAGTAGGAGGAGACAAATCTGGAGCCGGGAGCTTTGTGTTGCTTTATTTTTGTTTTCAACATGGGATTAATTTAAGCATGTTTAAATGCTAATTGGAGGAAGCCCATAGAAAGAGGTTAAAGATGCAGAGAGAAGGGAATGAAGCAAAGTTCCTAGAAATGGGAGGGAATGGGATCCAGAGCACAGTTTCTTTAGATACAAGGGTGCACACCTCCACATTTGCCAGAGGAAAGGGGAAAAGGATGCCGTATGCAGGATGTTTAAGGTTCAATAACTAGAGGCTGAGGGATTTCCCATTTTATGGCTCCTGCTGAGAAGGAGCAGGGAGGTTGTAGGAAGAGGATATGGAGAAGAGGAGAGAGAGCTGTCTTGAGAAACATGGGAGGATTACTGGCTAACATTGTTTTACCAGAAGGTAGAATAAAGGACAGTAGGGCGAGATAATTAAATATATTGGCAAGAGAGTGATTCACTTGACCCTTGGGATCTTATTTGGATAGAGATGAAAATGAATAGAGGATAAGACTGATAAGTAAAAATAATGGTGGTGAAGATACTGTGAGGTTGTGAAGAATATAAGGAAGTGAGATTTTTGGCAGGCTACGTGGTTGTGGTTAGAAAGTAGGTCTTTCGGAGGAGGACAGTTTCGAGTGTGGCTGTGAAAGGAGTAGCTTAAGTCTTAGAGGTGTAGACCACTGGAGATAAGGAAGCAAAGGAACTGAGAGGCTAGTTTATTGAATGGGCTAAGTGTTGAAATCAACCAGGATGAGAAGAATGCATGCTCTGAGGGAATCTCTTCTACAGACCTGTATAGCAAGTTCACAGTGTTATTAGTAGGTATAATTCCTTCCTTTTAAGATGGCAGAAAGTTGTATAAAAAATATTGGCCTGCTTTTCATCTGTCATGAAAAGAATATTTTTTATGCTTAAAGAATAAACTCTGCAGTTCCAGCTACTCAGGAGGCTGAGGTAGGAGGATTGCTTGAGCCCAGGAGTTTGAAACCAGTCTGGGCTACATAGAGACCCTGTCTATCTTTTTTTGTAAAAAAAACAAAAACAAAAGCGAAACTTAATCTAGAGAACTGAGAATTTGTCTATGCAAAATGACTACAAGGGGCAAAATAGCTAGGATTTCTTATAAACTGGATAATTGTATTGCTTGGTTATTACATAGATATTAAAATGAAACAGTAGCTACAGAGAGCATAGTGTTTACTGATTTGAAAGAAATGTTAAATCCTAATTTTTTTTCTTTTTTTTTTTGGAGACAGAGTCTCTGTCACCCAGGCTGGAGTGCAGTGGCACAATCTCAGCTCACTGCAACTTCCACCTCCTGGGTTCGAGTGATTATCGTGCCTCAGCCTCCTGAGTAGCTGGGATTACAGGTGCATGCCATTACACCTGGCTAATTTTTGTATTTTTTGTAGAGACAGGGTTTTGCCACATTGGCCAGGCTGGTCTCAAACTCCTAACCTCAAGTGATCTGCCTGCCTCAGGCTCCCAAAGTGCTGGGATTACAGGCGTGAGCAATCGTGCCTGGCCAAAATCCTGATTTTTAATGTTTAAATAAACTTGTTTTCCTTGCAGCCATCAATAAAATGTTTTCTATTATTTATATATAGGACAGTCTCAAATTTAGGAAATACAATTTCGTTATTTTAGTGTTACATGCATAAATATATTTTACTTTGTTTTCAGAGATATATTAAAAATGTATGTATATGTTAAACTCGTAAGTCAAAACCCATGCTGACATCATATTGCTTATATGATAATTCTAATAATCAACTGTAGCATAGTTATCAATAAAAAGGTCTCTAAGCAGAAAAAAAAATGATACAATAACTGTGTTCTTAACATGCGGGATATATTAATATTTCCACCTCCTAGCAGTGACCTCTTTGAATTCATATTCAGTCATCCACTGCATAATGACGTTTCTGTTAACAATCAACTGCATATATGATGGTGGCCCCAAAAGATTTAATACTGTATTTTAACTTTACCTTTTCTGTGTTTAGGTACTCAAATACTTACCATTGTGTTACAGTTGCCTGCAGTATTCAGTACAGTAATTTGCTGTAAAGCAGAGGCATCCAATCTTGTCCTCCGTGGGCCACATTGGAAGAATTGTCTTGGGCCACACGTAAAATACACTAACAATAGCTGATGAGCTAAAAAATAAAGTTTTTTAAAAAATCCCCCCAAAATCCCGTAATGTTTTAAGAAAGTTTACAAATTTGTGTTGGGTCACATTCAAAGCTGTCCTGTACTGTGAGTTAGACAAGTTTACTTTATAGCCTACGAGCAGTAGGCCCGTGTAGCCCAGGTGTGTAGTAGGCTATACCATCTAGGTTTGTGTAAGTACACTGTGATGTTCACACAACAACGAAATTGCCTAACAATGCATTTCTCAGAAGGTATCCCTACTGTTAATCAACTTGTGACTGTATTGTTCTCTATTCTGTTCCATGACATGATTTCTATAAAATAAAAACTCTTAAGAAATTAGAATATTATATTAAGCTGTAGGTAATCATTTGAAAATAAATTGCTGATTTTGTTCACCCGTTTTAAAATTGTGTTATCACTAAATACCAGCTTTAAGTCCAAAATTTATAGGAGAGATACGAAAATAAACACCTTATAATACATCTCAGCCTCCACCTGAAGTTAAATGACTGCATTCTGCCCTGACAATTTAAATTTGTTATTCAGAATGAATGTTTTAATTTTTTTAATGTGTTTTAGTAACTTTATCATTAATCGTTAGAAGTTTTCACATTATAGTTCTTAAAAATCCACTTTCATAAGCTAAAAGTGATTTTGTCCTTAGGCTGACTCCCCTCATGGTTGCAAATAAAGTAGCATGCTGCTTCTTTTTAGTGGGTAGGAAGTGCTGTTAAAGTAAGAGAACTTTGTGAAAGTTTCCTCTTAACTCTTTGACCTGAATTGGCAATAGTTTCCAGTAGTCAGGTTAAAATAAAGTAACTTCAAGTGGAATTATTTAATTATTTTTTGAATTTCCAAAATTTTACAAAGAACACATCTTGAAACTTTTTCATAAAGCAGTCGGATATAATATAAAATGTATACTAACATGCATAATACTTTAGACTTACCACAGCCTAAAATCAGATAATCACACAGGGTTTTTAAAAGTATGAATTAGGTATAAAAGAGTTTAGACCTTTGACTATACACTGTTTTACCTTTTTTTTTTTTTTTAAAGAGACAGAGTCTCACTCTGTCACCTAGGCTGGTGTGATCTTGGCTCACTGCAACCTCGGCCTCCCAGGTTCAAGCGATTCTCCTGCCACAGCCTCCCAAGTAGCTGGGACTACAGGTGCATACCCCCACACCCGGCTAATTTTTGTATTTATAGTAGAGACCAGGTTTCTCCATGTTGGCCAGGCTGGTCTCGAACTCCCGACCTCAAGTGATCTGCCTGCCTCAACTTCCCAAAGTGCTGGGATTACAGGCATGAGCCACGGCACCCAGCCTAAAATTTTTCTTAAAAAATCATTTAGTCTGAATACTTGGAAAGAGTAAAAATAGGCCAGGCACGGTGGCTCATGCCTGTAATCCCAGCACTTTGGGAGGCCAAGGCGGGCGGATCACCTGAGGTTGGGAGTTTGAGACCAGCCTGGATAACATGGTGAAACCCAGTCTCTACTAAAAATACAAAAATTAGCAGGGTGTGGTGGTGTGCACCTGTAGTCCCAGCTACTCAGGAGGCTGAGGCAGGAGAATCACTTGAACCTGGGAGGCAGAGGTTGCAGTGAGCTGAGATCGCACCATTGCACTTCAGCCTGAGTGACGAGCAAGACTCCGTGTCAAAAAAAAGAAAAATTTATATATGTAATTTAACTGGCAAATGACAAGTTTTAATATTTTCTTATTTTGCTGGTGTTTATTTATACCTTTAAATTCTTGACCAGAATGACTATAGTTAAATTAACTTTGGATAGTGTATTTTCATTCATTTACTATCTCATCATTTCCATGGGTCAGTAGTCTGGGCACACCTTAGCTGGGTTCTCTGTTCAGAGTCTCAGAAAGGCTAAGCAGAAGGTATCAGCCAAATTGTATTTCTTTCTAGAAGTCAGAGTGCTCTTCCAAGTTCATGGAGTTGTTGTTGGCAGAATTCAGTTCCTTGCATCTATAGGACTGAGGTAACCATTCTCTTGCTGGCTAATGGCCAGGGGCTGCTCTCCGCTCCTTAGAGGCTATTTGCAGTTCCTTGCCACGTGGCCTTCTCACAGACCCTCTCACAGCATAGCAGCTTTTACCTCTTCAATACCAGCAGATCTGTCTCCTGCTGCTTCTCTCTTACCTCTAGACTGTCTTTCAAAGGACTTACTTGATTAATCAGGTCAGGCCCACACAGGATAATCTACCCTTGATTCACTCAGTGAACTAAGTAAGGGCCTTAATTGTATCTGCAAAATGCTTTCACCTCTGCTATATTCTGTTATCTGGAGACAAGTTACAGATTCTGCCTGTATGCAAGGGGAGGGGTTTGTTTACACAAGAGTGTGGTTGGGTTGCGGGGGTGGGGGGGGGGGGGGCAAGAATGCTGTCCTTCTTAACAGTTCTGCCTACAACCAACAAGTTTAATGAGGAAATCTAGCAACTATCTGTTTGTTGTTGATCTAGTTGTTTACAAATGTATAATTACAGTATTAGATGTAAATATATAAATAATTACTGTAAATTAAAAATGTAAATTACTACAAAAAAATAAAATGTTGGTAATGTTGGACATTCATGTTGCCTAATTCATAATTTAGTTTATTCTGAAAATCCTTTTTGTTAAAAAACATAATTATGTAATGACAATTTTGGTGATAAAACTTTCTAGAACATTTAAGAATTTGTTATCGTTTTTAAGTGTCATCTTTATTCATTTTGGCTTTATTTGGTACTAAGTATCATCCTAAGTGAAATTACCTTGTCATTAGGATCAACTGCCTTGATTGCAGTGTAAATAATGCTATAAGAAGGCAAGGGTTTGTTCTGAAAAAAGAATGATAAATGAAGTTTTCTGATTTAGTAAGGGGAAAAATAGTCTTCAAGTTAGTCCCATTGTGTTTTAAAGTTATGACTTACCTTAAACTTTCAAAGTACTTTGAAGTCTGTAATCTTGTTTTTTAATGTACAGAGAGAGAAGGAAGAAAGCAAGAGCACTTTTACTGGATTTCAGACAGTAGGGATACCTTGTGAATAAAACAGACAAGACACCTGCCCTTTTGGAGCTTATGTGCTAGTGGGAGAAGAGATTAAGACTGAAAACTAAATTAATAACTACATGGGAGCACATGTTAAGTGCTAAAGGAAATAGAGGAAACAATGGGTGGTGAGTTAGATAATAACAGGTATATCTATGTCAGATTAGGTGGCCAGGCAGCTTTCTCTGAGGCAGTAACTCAGTTTAGTCCATCTGAGCATTTGCTCTTATTTCAGTAGTTCTTTGGTAACTCAAGGAGCTACTGTACTTAGAAACATGCAAAATATGTTTTATTTGTGGCATATTTCATATTTACACTATCGTAAAATTATAGCTGAGAAGTTAAATATTCTAAATGTGTCAACATAGTTCTCTGTAAAACTGACTTATTTTCCAAATATATTTTGAAATAAAACAATATAAAAATGTTTTCTGTTTTTAGGAATGGTGGAAAGCAGCAGACATAATTGGAGTGGATTGGATAAGCAAAGTGATATTCAAAATTTAAATGAAGAGAGAATCTTAGCTTTACAGCTTTGTGGGTGGATAAAGAAAGGAATGGATGTAGACGTGGGGCCATTTTTGAACTCCCTTGTACAAGAAGGGGAATGGGAGAGAGCTGCTGCTGTGGCATTGTTCAACTTGGATATTCGCCGAGCAATCCAAATCCTGAATGAAGGGGCGTCTTCCGAAAAAGGTATTAGTTTATAAACTGAAATATTAGTTATAATCTAAGATGTTAGCAGTTCATAGACTCTTTTCTTTAAGAAAAGAGGCTAATAATTTTCAAATATCTAATCACTTAAAATTTTCATTTAATTTTTGTTGGAAGAGAAAATTAGCACAGTAGTATATCTATAACAGTAAATACTTAACTCATCTCTCATGCCTTGGTTTAGGTCTGTAAAAACAAAGATGTGTCTTAAATGTCAGTATAATATTATAAGGAGCACTCAAGTGTGTCCATTTTCAATGTTTTCTCTTTTAAAGATAGTTCAGTTACATTTTTAAAAATATATCTTCTTAAAGATTAGGACTTCTTTAGCCTACAAGTATTTTTATGATCCATATTAGAGTGTGTTTTAGTTTATACTTTCTTTTGGATGGTTATTGTTTGACCTTTAAGAAACTCTGAATGACACTTTTATTTAGGCTAATGCAAATTCTTTTTTTTTTTTTTTTTT
>NW_016811421.1:1131936-1141278 GCF_001698545.2 Rhinopithecus bieti | reverse complement strand
CGCCCGCCACCTCGCCCGGCTAGTTTTTTTGTATTTTTTAGTAGAGACGGGGTTTCACCGTGTTAGCCAGGATGGTCTCGATCTCCTGACCTCGTGATCCGCCTGTCTCGGCCTCCCAAAATGCTGGGATTACAGGCTTGAGCCACTGCGCCCGGCCGCAAATTCTTATAAAAAGCATACTTTGATCTTCAAAAATGCTTCTTGAGTCTGGCGATTAAAATATAGTTTTCATTTAGTATTTTTTAAAAAGAAAGAAACAAGATAAGGTTTTCTTACTGTGTAATTTTGCCAGAGGATCCTCAGAAAAACAAATCCTAATCCAAAACCTCAGGGTTTTTTTTCTTAGGAATATTTCACTTGGAAATAACTAAAATATATATAGCTATTGGTCTTTAGTACACCTAAAAAGTCATTTCTGAATATTCAGAATACTGAATCCTTACTTGCTGGTCCATTTTGAAACCTTTATGGTTCAGCTGTAGCATAGAGAAAAACATGAAATTCACTGTAATATATTTTTTTGCAGTCTAAAAGTTAAAAAAGTTAATGTTTTGCTCAGATTGGCATGTTTTCCTTCACCTTTGCTCTAACAAAAGTCTTCCTCATTTAAGACGGCAATAGAAAATATGTGATGATGGAAAAAAGAATTGATATTTAAAGCCATTTCTAATTATAATTTTGCTATAACTTGAAAGGGTGATAACTTTCCTATCTTGTGTACCTGGGAAATTTCTTAGTCGATTTAAACACCCATACTAACAATAGGGAAATTGTATCTTTCCAGTGATTTTAAGGACTGAAGAGAAGACTTCTGTGAGTCAAACATTCTTTTCCATTTAGAAGTAAATTGTTCTATACAAAATCTAAAGATACTTCTTTGCTATTTTTATTTTTTATTTAAAAGACCTTAAATCTAATATATTAGGCAAAGGAAGCAAGCACAAAGTAACTTGGGAAAATGTTTATAGAAATGAGAGAAATGAGGAATATAAAGCTGTTAAGAACATAAAGTAGGAAACACTGCTTTATTTGGAAAAGAAAGAAAAAGATTAGAATCAAGAAATAGAATAAGAAAACTTATATAATAAGTGTAGAAAATACTTAAGAGTGAAAGTTAAAGGAAAATTCAGTTTTCTCTTTTGAAGCTGAACTTAGGTTAGAAGACTAGGCAGCCATACTGCTGAAGGCAAAGTTAGCAGCTTATCAGCATGCATCTAAACTGCTAAGAGCAAATATTTAAAAGACGATTGGTAACAAATGCTTTGTTGCAAATGGCTCTTAATGCAGTTCTGTGGTAATTCTTATAGTTTATTTTGTCCTGGAAAAATTGTAAGTGTAATACTGTAATTAAAGTGTTGAAATATTACTTTCTGCACTTTGCATTGACACTTATATATATATAAATATCTGCATTATATATTTAGGAATAGGAAAATAAAATGATTTTGAGTATTGCAATCTTGAGATGCAATAATATTCACTATAAGTGTTTTTCAAATACTTTTGCATTAATAAACTTGTTAAAGTTGACAGTGATTCTGGTAGGATGACTTAACTTTTCTTCATTTAGAAGCAATAGCATACATATATGGGAACATATATAGGAATAACATATATAAGACCCTGCCTGGAATGAGAACTTGAAAATTAAAAGATCTGCTTTCCTGCATAGAGTTTGCACATGTGGGCATGAGTTTTATAAAGATAGAAATGTTTTGCTTATTGTCTTTGCCAAAGTTTCCAGTCTGAATCAAAACCCAAAACCTTTTTGTTTTGTTTCGTTCTGTTTTTTTAGGGTAAGGTGCAAATTTATTAAGAAAGTAAAGGAATAAAAGAATGGCTACTCCATAGGCAGAGCAGCCCAAAACCCTTATTCTATGAGCTCATTTTTCTGAGGGTAAAAGTCACCCTCTGATTTCTATTTATGGTTTAAGAAATGTAGAAGAGATAGTAAGCTTTTGATCACTTTGATTAGCTGGCTGTTTTTAATATGCAGGAGATCTGAATCTCAATGTGGTAGCAATGGCTTTATCGGGTTATACGGATGAGAAGAACTCCCTTTGGAGAGAAATGTGTAGCACACTGCGATTACAGCTAAACAACCCATATTTGTGTGTCATGTTTGCATTTCTGACAAGTGAAACAGGATCTTATGATGGAGTTTTGGTAAGCTAACTTGTTCTTTGAGATCTTCCTTTGGATTAAGATAGGAGTTTTTATCTAACTGTTAAAATTTTCAAATGTCTGTTGCATAAAATACTATATTTTGATGCATACATTAGTTAAAATAAGGCATCTTGGGCTTTGTGTTTTGAGCAGCTCTTCTTGAGTGTGATTCCCATCCTGGAGTTAGTTAATTGATATCAAACTGGATTTGATTTTTATGGTTTTAATAATATAATTTACAGATATAGAAGGAATATTTTATCCTTTAGTTTAAGAACTGAGCTGTAGAAATCTACAGCTATATAAACATAAACATATATTCACTGTTTAAATGCACTGTGCATACATGCACATATGCATGTGTGTATGTTTAGTTAAGTAAAACAACTCATGATTATTGATCAGTTATGGTGGAGGTGGCCATACATCTTGTCTCAGTGTTTGTGGTTTCTGTTGGGAATGATAACAGTACTTACGGTGGATTATTTCAGCTTTTTATTTGGTCTTTGTGTTATTCTTTTTCTCCTCTGTTTTAGCCACCTGTGATCATAACACTATCAAATAGGTTCTTTATCACAAAATGGGGAAAGAAAGAATGAAGTGAGATTTGCTTATCAGTTTTAGCTGTTGGGTTTTAAGCTAAACAATAGTACTACAACTTTCTTTGCACTACTTGGCTTCTTTCTAACAGTGGGAAGAGCTTTCTACACTGAAATTCATTTCTGTGTCTGCTACTAGACCATTTCTTATCAATTATACGTTTCTTGGATAAGTGATTTAAGTATTAGTCCCTAAGAATTTGTAAAAATAAGTATTTTATTTGAGCAGATTAATGAAATGTTTAGTAACTGTGTATTTTGCACTTTATGTGTTTTATTACTTTTAATAAATTACTATTGAACTTTTCTGACCACTTCAAAATAATATATATAATGTTAAGACTGTTTATTTTTTAACTGTAATCTTTTTTGTTAAACAAGACTTCAAATGTATCTTGAAGAGATAAAATAATACTTTCAGGAAGTGTTAGAGAATGATAGAGGCTAGATAAACGAGTGGATTGTTAACTTTTGAATTGATAAAGATGTATATTGTTTAAATATTAAATTTCTCTATTTTAAGTGACCCATAATAAGTACTTTTCTTTTCCTTTTTTTTTTTTGTTGTTGTTGTTGTTGAGACAGAGTCTTGCTCTGTACCCACACTGGAGTGCAGTGGCGCAATGTCAGCTTACTGCAACCTCCACCTCCTGGGTTTAAATGATTCTCGTGCCTCAGCCTCCCAAGTAGCTGAGACTGCAGGCATGTGCCACCATGCTGGCTAATTTTTGTATTTTTAGTAGAGACGGGGTTTCATCATGTTGGCCAGAAATATCAATTCTGGTCTCGAACTCCTAATCTTGAATGATCCACCTGCTTTGGCCTCCCAAAGTGCTAGAATTACAGGTCTGAGCCACCACACTTGGCCCCAGTATCCTTCTTTTCTTATACATAAATTTGAGTTATTAGATAACAGTCATCTTGAGTAAGAAGTTCGTATTTCCAAGCTGTTTCATTTATGTATTTAGTTATGCTTTATATATAAAATAATTCATGTTGCTCTATTAAGAAAATGTTAATAGTAAGAATGTGAAAAGTACTGAATTGGGAAGTCAGAAAATACAGGCCTGACTCTTTGCTCTGCCCCATTTACCTTAGCCATTCAGTTAACTTCTTTGAGTATTACTTTCCTGAGATGTAAAATGGGACAGAATAATGTTTATAACCCTTTCCAGATCAAAATTTTATAACATATGCAACTGAATCTAAGAGTTAAATCTAGTTATATGAAATATGTTCTCTCTTTAGGGCAAAACTATATTTTATCATAGAAAAAGTATGCTAAGATAGATATCAACTGAAGTGATTTTATGGTTAAAAAAGTAAAATTTTCATAGGATGACTTCAATGGAAATTGGATCTTTTTTCCACCCTTAAATTATTTTTACAAATCACAAAATTAATTGTACCTTCCTACATTTGTAGTAAATATATTTCAAAAGTGTTTCATGATATTGACAAGTTTACAAAAATTTTAGTTATTTTAATGCCTCTAAAATCTTTGCCACAAACCACCTATATAACAACTTTAGCCCCAAGAGTGTGTCTGTTTATGTTTTAAAACTTGTCACTTTGTAGTTGGAAACGTATATTGGTATTCTTCTAAATTGTGTACTGGTGTAGCCAGTTCACAAATTTCTTAGACGTACTGATTAACTTAGTAGCCAAGGAAAGATTTCCTTAGTTCTCTAAAATTAATTTCTATGATGGAAAGATTATGTGGCATCTTAAATTTGATAGACTGTACATTATTGCTTGTCTTTTATATTGGAGTTATATAAGACTGACCTGGATTTTTAAAAACTGAATTTGGCCAGTGTTTAAAAGGTAAATTTTTACTTTGCAAGGACAAAACTTTATTGCTGAATTCCCGGAGAGTTACATCAAGAAAGGCATCTCAGGCAATTAATGACTCTGCAAGATAAATATAACTTGCTAATAAATTTGGAAATAAACATATTCATTTTACTTGTATAAAATATTTAGTCTCTGCAAAAATTTAAAACTCACTGCACCTAGAAGTAACTCCTTGCTTTTTCTCTTCTTTCCAGTATGAAAACAAAGTTGCAGTACGTGACAGAGTGGCATTTGCTTGTAAATTCCTTAGTGATACTCAGGTGAAAACTGATTTAATTCCACATTTGAAGTAATTAATATATACTGTCACAATTACTGTAAGAAATTAGTCTTTATAATTATATATGTATGAAATTGATAAGTAAATTCTTCTAAAAAGTATGGTAAGAATATATTAGATCAAAATATTTAGAAAATGTCTACCATAACTAAATTTATTTGTTTAGAATACTGACTTAATATTTTAGTATATTTCTTCTTTGGAGGGTAAGATTAGTCAGTAGGTAAAGATGTTAAACTCACCTCTTAGTGATGCTGTGAAAGGGTTCCTCATTTTTAATATATTAAACAATGCTAAATGCCTATTGTGTATATAGGGAGGGGGAAATGCATGTAAGCAACTAGTAATACTATGTGCTGAGTACTATAGTAATGAAAAATGCTGGGGGAATATGGAGGAATCTTGGCAAGAGTTTGGGGTGGGTTGAAGTCAGGGAAGACCTAAAGGAGGTTATTCTTGATCTTAAAGTTCCCTTGCAACTCAGATTTTGTGATTCTGTTACATACTACTATGATAGACAGCAAAAACTTTGCAGAATAATGAGGACAATTCTCTTTAAAATAATAAACCATCTGTAGTTCTTTTATGGATTAATTATCAACATAGTAAATGCCTTTTTAAAATATTTTAAATATTATGGATACTGCTTTGAAATTTATAATAGATGCAGACTCCTTAGTTACATATTTATAGTAAATCTTTTGTTTTAAAATGTTTTCCATTAGGAATGAAATTGTTCAAAATGTAGTAGTTTTGAAGTACAAAATACATAGTGACACAGATTGCTTTAGAAAAATCACTTTAAATTTTCCAGTTAAATAGATACATCGAAAAGTTGACCAATGAAATGAAAGAGGCTGGAAATTTGGAAGGAATTTTGCTTACAGGCCTTACTAAAGATGGAGTGGACTTAATGGAGAGTTATGTTGATAGAACTGGAGATGTTCAAACAGCAAGTTACTGCATGTTACAGGTCAGTGCAGTTTGACAGCAGCTTTTAAAAAAGTAACAATATTCTATATTTTCTTTCCTCAATTGAAAGTAAATATGCACTTTTGCTTGCTTAGGATCTTTAGAAGGCATTTAGTTTTCACCTAATCAGTTGATCTGCTGAAGACGTGTGCCTTATCTTCCTGTCCCTAAGCCTCTTCATTGAGTTATCCAGTTTTTCCTTTCAGTCTGAGAAGGGCCAGTCTTGACTGCATCTGAATTTATATAAAGCGCAAATGGAGTAGAGAAACCTCTCTTCGGTTTCTCCAATTGTTGACATAACCATATCTTCTACAAGAAAGATTGCCTTTTCCTGATCTGAACTATAGTCTTACTTGAAGTGCTGAAGTCTAGTTATACCACAGCTCTCGGCTTTCATTTTCTCTTTTTATTATCAATGGGGCTGATTTGGAGTAACCAGTTTATGTATATTTTCTCAGTTTTTATTGTCCAGTGACTAAAAACAGATTCCAGGCATAGGTTGCTGTCTACTTTACTTTTGCTGGAAATATGGTAAAATTTAGAGTATTCTCCTGAGATTTCCTGTAGCCCTCCAGCTGATCTTATCCTTACATGGTGTTGGTACCTTCCTCTTTCCTGCCCTCATCCTCATATCACAATATGGTAGCATACTGTGTTCTGAGTAAACACAGGAAAATGCCCCCTCTCCCATTCCACCTTCTTGTGCATATGTAGAGATACGAGCCCACAGACCACAAAGTAAACTTACCTAGTGTATGAAGCCACTGCCCATGGAAGAAAAAGTACCATTCTATAACATTTTTTCTTGCTGAAATAAAATTATGTCATTTAAATTAAACTGTATATATATGGCTACAGATGGCTACAGAGTGCAAATGGGTTAGTAACTTCTTACCAAGGTTTATAAAATATATTTAAAATGCAGACAATACAGATCTTGCTTTTTTAAAATCCAGTCTGATAATCGCTGCCTTTAATTGGAGTGTTTCCTTCATTTACATTTATATGGTCATGGTTAAGTCTACCATCTTGCTATTTGTTTTCCGTTTTGTTTTTCCTTTTTCCTTTTGTTCCTATGTTCCTTTCCTACCTTATTTTGGGTTAATATTTCCATGTTTCATTTTATTGCCTCTATTGGCTTTTTAGCTATATCTCTTTTCATTATCTTTTTTTAAAAGATGTTGCTGTAGATCTAACAATGTGCATCCTCAACTCATCAAAGTCAACATTTTACCCCCTCGTGCTTCACATTTCTCACCTGACACATCATGCTTTCTTTCTACTTTACCTTTTCTTATGTCACTCTGACACTTTCCGGGTTTTACTTCATGCTTCACAGATGTCACAACAGTGTGACTTCATTTACACATCCATTCCTTTGTCCTATTTTCATATATTTTACTTTTACAGATATTATATACTCTAACTTACAGTGTTTTTTCTTTAACAGTTATTTGTCATTTATGTAAATTATGAAAAGAAAACATGGGCTTTTATGTTTATTCACTTATTTATCATTCCTGGCATTCTTTTTCCTTTCTGTAAATCCTATAGCATTCCTTGTGTTATAGGTGACAGATTCTCTCAAATTTTAACTGAAAATGTCTATTTCACCCTTATTTTTTCTTTTAACACTTTAAAGATGTAGTTTCACTCTCTTCTGGCCTCTGTTGTTTCTGATGAGAATCAGCTATTCTTATACTTGTTTCCCTGTCTGTGATGTTTCATTTTTTGTTGGGTTTCTTTTTTTTTTTAAGACAGGGTCTCACCGTATCACTCAGGCTGGGGTGGATCTCAGCTCATTGCAGCCTCCTGGCTCAAGCAGTCCTCCCACCTCAGCCTCCCAAAGGAGCTGGACCACAGGTTCACGCCACCACTCCCGGCTAATTTTTTGTATTTTTGACAGAAATGGGGTTTCACCATGTTGCCCAGGCTGGTCTCAAACTCCTGACCTCAAGCGATCTGCCCGCCTCGGCCTCTGAAAGTGTTAGTATTACAGGCATGAGCCACCATGCCCAGCCTAAATTCTGATTTTTAATGTTTAAGTAAATTTGATTTCCTTGCAACCATCAATAAAGTGTTTTCTATTATTTATATATAGGACAATCTTTTGGGTTTCCTCCAAGATTTTTCCTTTACCTTTGATTTTTCAGTAGTATGACCTTAATGTGCCTGGTTGTGGTTCATTTTATCCTGCTTGTGGTTCATTGAGCTTCTTGGATCTGCATGTCTGTTCTTCATCAGACTTGGGAAGTTTGGGGATATTCTTTCTTTAAATATTTTTTTCTGCCTCAATCTTACTCTATTTTTCTTCTAGGATTCTTACTACATATGTATTAAACCACTGCATAGTGTTCATAGGTGCCTAAGGCTCTATTCTTTTTCCTTCCATGTTTTTTTCCCCACTATTCTTCAAATTAGTTAATTTTTTTGTTTGTTTGTTTTTTGTTTGAAGACAGAGTCTCGCTGTGTCACACAGGCAGGAGTGCAGTGGCACAATCTTGGCTCACTGCAACTTCCACCTCCCAGGTTCATGCATTCAAGTGATTCTCATGCCTCAGCCTCCCAAGTAGCTGGGATTACAGGCATGTGCCACCACACCTGGCTAATTTTTTTGGTTTTTCAGTAGAGACATGGTTTCACTATGTTGGCCATGCTGGTCTTAAATGCCTGTCCTCAAGTGATCTGCCCACCGTGGCCTCCCAAAGTGCTGGGATTACAGGCGTGAGCCACCGTGCCCGGCCCAGATTTGTTGATATCTGTTGACTTATGGACTCTTCCATCATCTCCATTTGCTGTTAAACTTCCCAGGGAATTGTTCATTTCAGTTATTGTGCTTTTCAGTTTCAGAATCTTAACTTTGTTATAGTTTACATCAGCAGTCCCCAACCTTTTTGCACTAGGGACTTTATAGCACCAGGGGGTTGGTTTAGGGATGATTCCAGCACATTGTATTTATTGTGCAGTTTATTTCTATTATTATTACACATAATGAAATAATTCTAGAACTCACCATAATGTAGAATGAGTGGGAGCCCTGTGGTTGTTGTCCTGCAACTAGATGGTCCCATCTGGGGATGATGTGAGACACTGACAGATCATCAGGCATTTAGATTCTCATAAGGAGTATGCAGCCTAGATCCCTCACATGTGCAGTTCACAGTAGGGTTCTCTCTCCTATGAGAATCTAATGCCGCCACTGCAGAGCTCAGGCAGTAATGTGAGGGATGGGGAGCAGCCGTAAATACAGATGAAGCTTTGCTCATTGCCCTGCCACTCACCTCCTGCTGTGTGACCCAGTTTGTACCAGGCTACGGACCTGGGGGTATATTGGGGGTTGGAGTCCCCTGGTTTACATTTCTCGGTTCAGATTCCTTATCTCTTTACTAATCAAAACACTATTTTCCCAAGCCCTTCTAATTTGGTCAGACTCAATCTCTGAACTGTTTTTTTTTTTTTTTTTTTTTT
>NW_016811421.1:1072670-1131552 GCF_001698545.2 Rhinopithecus bieti | reverse complement strand
TCTTAACTTTTTTTTTTTTTTTTTTTTTTTTTTGAGATAGAGTCTCACTCTGTTGCCCAGGCTGGAGTGCAGTGGTGCAGTCTCGGCTCACTGTAAGCTCTGCCTCCCGGGTTCACGCCATTCTCCTGCCTCAGCCTCCCAAGTAGCTGGGACTACAGGCACCCACCACCAGCCTGGCTAATTTTTGTATTTTTAGTGGAGACAGGGTTTCACCTTGTTAGCCAGGATGGTCTCGATCTCCTGACCTTGTGATTCGCCTGTCTTGGCCTCCCAAAGTGCTGGAATTACAGGCGTGAGCCACCATGCCTGGCCTGAACTGTTTTCTTTACAGATCATGTTGTGGTTTTCTTTACAGATCATGTTTAGGCTTTACTGGAGAGGATTTAGAGAAGATTTACTGTATATGTATTGACCAAATTCTTTCTTAGTTTATCTCCTTCCTGCCATATAAGGGGAAAGAATGAGATATGAAAACATCTTATTTTCTGTGAATTTTCTTTTAAACCAAGGATTATATGCTACTTTGGTACTTAGTTCCGCCTAGTCGGTCATAATTAGGGCTAGAGTAGACCTCTACTTTTTTAAGAAATGAAATTGTAAGCTGTGTTTCACTTGTTCTTTTAGCTAAATTTAACTCTGGTAATTAACACCGAATTTAATAGATGAAAGATATGTTGCTTCAGTTTTTGATTGGATGTCTAAAGATTATATTAGCTGTTACGATATTTGTTCTTTTTTTTTAATAAGTAAGATATATGCCAGGTTCTCTCTGAAATTGTATTTTCTATTGGCCCTCAATTTTCTATAGAAAATTGTGTTTTCTATAGGACTGAGAAAACTGACCTTCAGATTGATGCCAAAGCATCATTAGAAGTAGAGGCTTTCTCTCCTTTCTGCATTATGTAAAGTTAAGGAAGATATCCTGAACAGGGCTGAAAGTCTTCTAAGAAAACCTAAAGCGCCCGGGCATGGAGGCTCACGCCTGTAATCCCAGCACTTTGGGAGGCCAAGGTGGGCAGATTACCTGAGGTCAGGAGTTCAAGACCAGCCTGGCCAACATGGTGAAACCCCGTCTCTATTAAAACTACAAAAATTAGCTGGGCGTGGTGGCACACCCCTGTAATCCCAGCTACTCGGGAGGCTGAAGCAGGAGAATTGCTTGAGCCCAGGAGGCAGAGGTTGCAGTGAGCCGAGATCGTGCCACTGCACTCCGGCCTGGCCAACAGAGTGAGACTCTGTCTCCAAAAAACAGAAGAAAAGAAAAGAAAAGAAAACCTAAAGCAAGCATAGATGAAATGTGGAATGTCACAGCTGCCAGGGAAAATATAACTTTAGGAAAATTCTTACTGGCAAGAACTTGAAGTTCTTAATGAGAAGAACTCTAAAGTAAATTTAACTAAAACAAGGTGTTGCTTTTAACTGTGGCTAGGGGCAAAAGAACTAAGAAGGTATTTGGTTTGGTTTTGCTTTTCTTGTTGTTTTATTATTTTAAGCCGAGAAATGTATGTTTTAATTGAAGGCAAGAGTAAGAATAGACGGGTTTAACTTACGGATAAATAAGTATATAAAAGCGGCATCTTAGTTTACCATGCATTGCTGGATAGGAAGGACCAAGCTGTTAGTTCAGATGTGACCAAGCAATTTTGGTGTGCAATTGGACTTTTTTTTTTTTTTTTTTAAGATGGAGTCTCACTCTGTCACCCAGGCTGCAGTGCAGTGGTGCAATCTTGGCTCACTGCAACCTCCGCCTCGGTTCAGGCGTCAGCCTCCCGAGTAACTAGGATTATAGGCACCTGCCAGCACACCTGGCTAATTTTTGTATTTTTACTAGAAACATGGTTTCACCATGTTGGCCAGGCTGGTCTCGAACTCCTGACCTCAAGTGACCCGCCTACCTCGGCCTCCCAAAGTGCTGAGATTACAGGCATGAGCCATCACGTCCAGCCTGTATTACATTTGGATTTGATAGTAAACAGAGTTTGTGAACCCAGAGGTTTTTAATTCCTGGGACGAAGGGTATTCATATCACTGTTTACAACATTCAACCACGGAGTTCTGTTTTCTTAAACTTAACTAAAAGGTAGAGAATTACACTTCCTGGCCAGGTATGATATATAAAGTACATATTTATGTCATTAGTGAAACCCAGCTTGAGATAAATTAATGGAGCTTCCATAAATTTTGTCTTTATTCTCAATAGGAGCCAGCTTTTGGCAAAAAAAAAAAAAAAAAAAAAAGCCTGTTTCTTCTGTTACTCATACTTACATGCTATCCAGAAGTCTCTGGCCTAGCCAGGAGATTTTAAATAATTGAAGTAATTCATGTTTTCGTTTTAGGGTTCACCTTTAGATGTTCTTAAGGATGAAAGGGTTCAGTACTGGATTGAGAATTATAGAAATTTATTAGATGCCTGGAGATTTTGGCATAAACGAGCTGAATTTGATATTCACAGGAGTAAGTTGGATCCCAGTTCCAAGCCTTTAGCACAAGTAAGTGCATTGTTTTGGAGAAAATCAATTTGTAACATGTTGATGTTCAATTTAATAAGTTATTATTAGCTCGTTATTTTGCTTGTATTGAGTTCCCATTGATGTCTTTGTCTTTTCTAGACTGAGCTTTGTCCTTGATCTTCCTGTCCTTTGGTTCTGCTTCTTGCTAACAATCATCTCAGTGGCTTGAGCTTTAGTCTGAGATAGAACAAACCACAGCAGGCCTGAAGTTTTCTAGTATATTTCCAGCCCTTTCAGATTCTAAACTATTATATTATCTTATAAATTCCACTTGTGTATTAAGTTTTTTGGCATTATTTATGGGCAGTAAGGCAGGATTTGGGTTTTTCTAGACTTTAGCAGTATTACCTATATCTGTATGTTTAATTACACATGGAAATTTTTTTTAGCATTAGTTTAATAAAAGATTATTGTCACATAAGGTATATCACATTAAATCACTGTGTCTTACTTCAGATATCAAATATTATGTTATCCTCAATATGGGCACTGGATGGTGCTATTTTCTTATTTTAGGAACTTGAGAAAGTGCTTATATTAAAACCAGAGTGTTGATAAAATAGCATTACATGGTAGTACATGTTATTAATCTATATGATAAGTGATTAAGAGCTTAGCAATTTACTGTAAAACAAAATAAAACAAACAGCTTCTATTGCTATTATTCGAAAAATTTAACTGTTTACCATTATAAGATTGTTAACTCCTTTTTGTCTTAGGAACAGCGTTTTCTTTATAAGAAAATTTTGTTCAGAACATTACATCACTAAACTGTGGTTTAGAAGTCATACTGGAATATTTTGTCATGGCCCAGTGTGAATTCTGAAGTCACTGTTATTTCTAAAATGTTGGAGTCTAAAGTTTGAGTTCCTCCACCAATTTCAGTGATATTAGTAAGAATATAATTAAAAAGGAAGTATCCAAAAAATATCCAAAAAATGTAATTGCTAAGTACAAATTTTAAATGAGAGCTAGCCAACCTTAGCAGATAAATTTTGAAATATAAAATAAACTTTTTTAGAAGTATTTAAAAATAATTTGTTAGGAGCAAACTAAGTTATTTAGCATTCCATTATGGTTTGTATTACATTTATTTTTTCTTTCATTTGTTTTGTAGGTTTTTGTGAGTTGCAATTTCTGTGGCAAGTCAATCTCCTACAGCTGTTCAACTGTGCCTCATCAGGGCAGAGGTTTTAGTCAGTATGGTGTGAGTGGCTCACCAACAAAATCTAAAGTCACAAGTTGTCCTGGCTGTCGAAAACCCCTTCCTCGATGTGCGCTTTGTCTCATTAATATGGGAACACCAGTTTCTAGCTGTCCTGGTATGACATAATTTTACAAAATGCTTTATGAGCTGAAATGATTCTTACATAATTGAGTTAATGTTGCAAATAAAATACAAACTAGCTAGAGTTTGTTATTATTTCTAAGAAAGGGCAGTTTACTAGCTTGAAGGCTTTTATGTTCCTATAATTTATGAACTATGTAAATTAAAAGTAAAATCTATATCTATTGATACTTCAGTTAATTTCACAAGTTCTGACCAATTTAAAGTTGGTGAGAAAAACTTAAATATGAAATAATCTTAAAATATTACAATTTTCTTATCACTGTTTTCACTAAGGGGAGTTTGTTCAAATTTGATTATTTAAAAGTCAGTATACCTACACCTAATAACAGATACGTTGTATTTCTAAGGATCTTTTGACATCATTAAAGCACTTTGACATTTCTTCTTCATTCATCTTCAAAACCTACCTGTAATCCCAGCTGTTTGAGAGGCCAGGGCAGAACGATTACTTGAGCCTGGGAGTTTGAGACCAGCCTGGGCAAAATAGTGAGACCCCATCTCTATAAAAAATTTTTTTGGCCAGGTGTGGTGGCTCACACCTGTAATCCCAACATTTTGGGTGGCTGAGGCCGGTGGATCATGAGGTCAGAAGATCGAGACCATCCTGGCTCATACAGTGAAACCTTGTCTCTACTAAAAATACAGAAAATTAGCTGGGCATGGTGGCATGCACCTGTAGTCCCAGCTACTTGGGAGACTGAGGTAGGAGAATCACTTGAACACGGGCGGCAGAGGTTGCAGTGAGCCAAGATCGTGCCACTCCACTCCCACCTGGGCGACAGAGCAAGACTGTGTCCTAAATTTTAAAAAAATTTTAATTAAAAAATAATAATAAATAAGAAAATGCATAGAGAAAGTGTCAGCCTAGAAGTCATGTCCCTTGACTGCTAGATTTCGATGCTGCTTCTGCTGTTTGTCAGTTACCTTGTAAATTATATATATATATGAAGGCAATACGTAATGTTTTAAATGTACGTTTTAGTTTTAATTTAAATTTTAATCAAGGATTTTTATTTTATACATTGCATACTGACTGATCACTCTTTTATGTTACTCTGGTCCTGATAAGCAGAAAATAACAATTTGGAATATATACATATATACACACAGTGTTTTTGTTTTGTTTCATTTTGTTTTTGAGACAGGATCTCACTCTGTCACCCAGGATAGAATATAGTGGCATGATCTCGGCTCACGGCAACCTCTGCCTTCTGCCTTCTATCTCCTGGGCTCAGGTGATCCTCCCACCTCAGCCTCCCAAGTAGCTGGGACCATAGGGTTTCGCCCTGTTGCCCTGGCTGGTCTTGAACTCCTGAACTCAAGCAATCCACCTGCCTCAGCTTCCCAAAGTGCTGGGATTACAGGCATGAGCCACCATGCCCAGCCTATATTTTGTAATGGTTAGAAATATTAAGATTATTTATTACTCTTTACAGTAAACATGGAAAAAAATTTTGAGAATAGTAGATAATCAGATATACCTGGTGGCTGGAATTATTCCAGCTCTTTACCTAATTTGAAAATGATACTGTGGCAAGATTTTCAGTTAAAATCATTTTGGGTATTTGGCACACAGGTGTAATGAATAAAGAACTCGTTAGAGTGTGAGAATGTCTGTTTTAATTCTAGCTCTGACATTCACTCTGTGACATTGAGAGTTACTTGCACCTTCCTCTGGACTGGCGATCCTTTCTAGTATACATATTTTATAATTCTATTCTGTATCTTGTTCATTTAAGTAGTTTGCTTTATCATTACATTAACATTTATGAAAGACTTGCTGGTATCATTGGCTTAGCAATTATTTTTCCATCTAGATGCTTTTTTTAAAGAAATGAAGGCAATACGTAATGTTTTAAAGGTGCATTTTAGTTTTAAATTTTAATGGAGGATTTTTATTTTATACATTACATACTGATCACTCTTTTATGTTACTCTAGTCCTAATAAACAGAAAATAACAATTTGGAATATCTACAACAATGAGAGCACAAGGAGGTAAAATACAGCATAAATAAGTCATATATGTATACGAACTGAGATATGTAGAAATAATTAAATGGAACACATCTTTTGGACCACAAGCCTCAGGAAGCTATAAGGATTATTTGCATTCTTACACCTGGGCACTCTTCTTTTTTGCTGAATATCAGTTTTCAATCTTTTCTATTTTGAAATAGGTAAGAAGAGAAAATAATTTTCTAGAATTTGAAGAAAATCTTAAAACATTTCAAACTCTTTGTTATGACTAATATAATGAATAGTCAGCACTCAGGTTTATCAAATATTAACATTTTTCCATATTTGTTATAGAATTTTTTCCATATTTGCTTCAGAAATAATTTATATATAATACATATTTGAACACTGATTTTACTTGGTACATTAATATAAGGCTGATGTGCTGAGATGAATAAATCAAAGAACCTCTTGGAGCTTTTGGTGTACAATAAGCATAATTAACAAGTATAAAATAAGTGATATTTTCTAGAAAATAAATACTGGTCTACAATTCCATCTTTGTCATTTCAAAGTCTCTAAAAAGATCTGAAAGTCCAATGCCTTTTAAAAATAAAATTACAGTAATCTCCTTTGGCCACAAAACCTGTTCAGAATTGACGTGAGGCTATTAAGATATTTATTTCTCTTATTTATTAGTGAATATTCATGTTTCACTGCAGAAATACTAACGAGTTTGATTACAGGGTGCTTTAGACTACCCTCAAGGTGCACATATTTGCTCCTTTTTTTCTAAAATCCCAAACATCCTGGATTCTGGAACACATCTAAACCCCCAACATGAATTAGGACTATTATATAAGGAAAGAATTAGGAATTTTGAGAGTGGGAAATATTACTTCCTTCTGAAGGATATTGAAAGCTTCAGGAGGAAGTTACCATTTAAGCCAGTCTTTAAAATTGGTAGATTTAATATATGAAGATTACAGGGAAGCCTTCCAGGTTGTAGACCAAGAGTAAAAGACATGAACTAGGGTGAAGAGATTGGTAAGTATTGTAAGTACAGGGGGTGTTGGAAGAGCAAGTGTATTGTTGTGAAAGGACCTAGGAAGTGAACTGATAAGAAACAGTAGGAAAATTAGCAAGAGCCTGAATATGATCTTTAAAGGCATTGCTGAGCTAAGTTAGAGAATAATAAGCACTGTTTAATCATGGAATCAACTTCAGTGCCCATCAGTGGTGGACTGGATAAAGAAATGTGGTACATATACACCATGGAATACTATGCAGCCATGTCTTTTGCAGCAGCATGGAGCTGGTGGCCATTATCCTAAGCAAACTAACACAGGAATAGAAAACCAAATACCGCACGTTATAAGTAGGAGCTAAACATTGAGTACATATCGTCATAAAGAAGGAGTAACAGACACCAGGGCTTACTGGAGGGTGGAGGGTGGGAGGAGGATTGAAAAACTACCTGTCGGGTACTATGTTTATTACCTGGATGATGAAATAATGCATACACCAAAACCCCCATGACACGCAATTTACCTGTATGACAAACCCGCACATGTACCCCTGAAACTAAAGTAAAAGTTTAAAAAAAAGAAAAAGAAGCAAATTCTCTTTTTTGATACGTGAAATCGGAAGAGTCCTAGTTCCAAAATAAAACAGGATCTAATAGAAATCAAGTGCTGGCTAATGGATCGAGTATCTAAACCTCCCTGGTGCTTTGCCTGCAATCAGAGATTGCATCCATCCATCTTGCTTTGTGATTCAAATAGCTGAAATTTCTACAAGCTTATTTAACTGAGACTTGATACTTTTATACTCAATTGTGCTTTGAAGATAAGAAATCTATTGAAACAATTCTAACATCATTGTAAACATCATAAATATTATTTATTCAACAAATGTTTATTTGGTACCTATTGTTCCAAGTGCTAGAAATGTTACAGTAAAGAAAACAAAAATCCCTGCCCTCACAGAACTTAACTACTGGACAATGACACATTTTTTAAAAGCTAGATTATCTACTGGTTTCCTTCATTTTCTTCTTACGTTATGAGTTAGTGCATAAGTGAAACTCTAGTTTCCCCTAAAGTGTTCTGTGGCACTTGTCTTCATAATTCACTATAAGTCTTTTAAAATTTGAAGTCATTTGATCTTAAGCCTTTATACTTGGCAGTGAGGTAGACCTTAATATTTCCAGCTTCATCAGAAAAACATAAGGGTATGCTTGTTCTGATGCAGTCTGTTACCTGTTTATGTTAGAATTTACAAAAACAAAGTGACAAGCACTAATGAGAGCTTTACACAGAGGTTTAAAGTAGTGTCCATATCAGATCTATATTTTATTTATCTCTTCCCCCTTTCCTTTTTACGCTCTCATTATTGTTGGTGACCCTTTCAGGAATAATTTTATTGTGTTTACATCTTAAGTCATTGAATTACTTACACATCCTTTCACCTCATATTATTAGCAAAACAGATATTTTAAAACTGTTCCTGACTGCAAGATTATTCTTTTGGTCATGAAAGTGTGGCCTGCAATGGTCGAAGCAAAATTTTGAACATAGTTATTGATGCATAATGTCTTTATAGATAGCAAGTAAGTAAAAATATTGTCTAAGCAATTGCTTAAGTTACACAAGTCTCATGAAGTGCATTGGGAAACTTTCCGCTTTTTCTCTTCTTTCAAAGGGCTTGTACAGATGAGAATTACCTATCCCTTGATTGTTTGTTTTTTTCTTTTTTTGAAACGAAGTCTTGCTCCATCACCCAACCTAGAGTGCAGCTGTGCAATCTCGGCTCACTACAGCCTCCAATCCCCAGGTTTAAGCAATTCTTTGTGCCTCAGCCTCCCCAGTAATGGGGCTACAGGCACGTGTCACCACCCCCGACTAATTTTTGTTTTTAGCAGAGACGGGAGTTTCACCATGTTGGCCAGCCTGGTCTCGAACTCCTAGCCTCAAGTGGTCTGCCCACCTCAGCCTCCCAAAGTGCTGGGATTACAGGCATGAGCCACCACACCTAGCCCTACCTGTTCCGTGAATGTTAAGTAAAATTCACTTGTAAACTGGGCCTGGTATTTTCCTTGTGGAAGGGTTTTAAACTACTGATTTGGTCTCCCCAAAGTTTTAAATTTAGATTGTTTCTTAGTGGGTTTTATTTTTTTCCATTTTTATATTGGCTATTAAAAATGTAGGGGAGCTTCTGTCATTCAGTTTCGCTTCATCTAAATTAGAACCTACCGTCAAAATTGCTATTTCAATATGATGTGTGATTCATACTTGGAACACAGTTTTAGAAATGCTTTTTGAAAGTAACTTTAAATAAAACATTGTGATACAGTTAATGAAGATTGTTTTCTTTCGTCATAGGAGGAACCAAATCAGATGAAAAAGTGGACTTGAGCAAGGACAAAAAATTAGCCCAATTTAACAACTGGTTTACATGGTGTCATAATTGCAGGCATGGTGGACATGCTGGACATATGCTTAGCTGGTTCAGGTAATCAGCACATTTCTTCTTTGATAGGCTTGGAGTTGTGGGGGATAACACAGATTGCTTCTAAATAGTTTGGGTTTATCTATTAACATTTAGCCAAAGTATGAATTTTATTTTTACTGTCACTCAGACGTTAACAAAGGTGGTATGAACATTTCATCATTAGATACCCTATATAACCTTAAACTGTAAAGGTAATACTTATTTAAGAACTAATTTAAATCTTTTGTATGAGTTAAATGTTTGATAACATTATTTAACTTTATTTGGGGAGAAGATATGTTTACAGTTTTTACAACTGAATATGCCGTAATTTATCATGCAATTGAATTACTGATGAAATGATAAAAGAGCATATCATACTGCTGCCTGAGTTCTCTTCTAAGTAAGCTTTTTATGTAGTCACACAATTGAGACTCTCAAGACCATATTTGAATTTTATTTTGAATGGTGCCAGTGGCCCTGTGCTCCTGATTGATACAGCATTTATACCCAATTTGTCTCACTAGCTAATTTAAACTCTGAGCACATCCCTGTCACATTCACAACTGTAAATGAAATATCTTGCCATATATGTAGAAAGTAAAAGGTATGTTTCTTCTCCCTAAAGTTCAGCTTGGCAGTAATTTATAATTTGATGCTTTTGATGCTGTTTTCCTCTGGGTTTTAGTTTCTACATTTTTCCAAATGCCATTTTGAAAAGTTGCATTATAGATAGATGCAAGTAAACAAGTGGGCACAGTGGTGCACACCTGTAGTCCCAGCTACTCAAGAGGCTGAGGCAGGAGGATGGCTTGAGCCCAGGAGTGTGAGTCCAGCCTGGGCAATATAGCGAGACCTTGTCTCTTAAAAAAGAGAGATAAATAAATGTATGTATGTCTAATTTGGATTTTTAACTGTTATTTGACCTGTTTTTTTAGGGACCATGCAGAGTGCCCTGTGTCTGCATGCACGTGTAAATGTATGCAGTTGGATACAACAGGGAATCTGGTACCTGCAGAGGCTGTCCAGCCATAAAAATGTTATCACCTTAAGAGAAACCTTCAAGTGTGGAGCTTTCTAGTAGGTGTCCTTCATAGCTCAGAAACATACCTCAGAACAAGTCATTCATGACTTACCTGTAATGGGAAAATAAATCATTCTATCAGATCAGCAATTTTGATGTTTGAGTGATTTTGATGTGCTTCACAGAGACAAATGCTGCTGAAACAAACATCACAGTATAGACATGAGTTCTGTTTAGCAGGTTGAAAAGTCTACTTTAGAAAAACTTCCTAAGTTTTGGTTGAAATTATGAACACTCTACAAGCAAAATTTCTGGAATAGCCAAGAACAGATTTTGAGCCTATATCTTCAAAGCTGAAATTGGATATCTTTCAATAAAATATGTGCACTTTTAAAATAAAATGACTAATTCTATGATTCAGACAATAGTTTTAAGTTCAGCTGTGCTTAGATTTCTTTCAGATTAATTTAAAATTACAGATTTTTACTTTTAGAATTGAAGAGCCCCTATCCCACACTGGAGAACTGTCTGTTATATATATGTGTGTATGTGTGTGTGCATATTTATGTGTGTATGTATGAATATGTATTTTTTAAAGGAGCCTTTTCCCTCATATACTTTGATTTTAAGATAAGCAATCTTTTGGCGTAGACATTATCGTCTTCCTAGAAAAGTCAAGAGGAAGAATCTATCTTACAACTTTTTCTCTTCAGAAGAGAAAAACATGTATCATTTCAGGTGAGCATACAAAATTTTCACTTTCTACCTTTTGCTTTCCAATGTCCTGATTTGTCTTCAAAGGTTTTTCTCCATATTAATTTGTCAACCTCATCACCTGAGAACATTTTACTGCATACAAAGTCTATGCAAGATTATATGTAACTAGCCATTTAGTATAATGTCAGTGTTTCTGTACTGTCAAATTCCATCCTGATTTGGAATATCATACCTTGTTCTTTCCAAGGTAGACTAGGAAGTGTTGGGGAAATAGGGTCACTTCAGAGACCACTTTAGATGTAAGTTTTTAAATATTAAGTGTTACTGGGGCTAAGTCAGGGACTTATTTTAAAATTTATTTTTTCTCATTTCATAGCTAGATAGTAATAAGAGAAATACAAAGAATTTATAAGATGCTTCTCTGTCATCTGCCATATGCAGAGGGACTGAACTAGGAACTTTGTAGTTGAATCTGTACTCTTAAAGAGTAAATCTAATTTTATTTTATAGATTTTGGAGAAATAAAACTGAAGAATTTTAAGAGCTTTCGTATTAGCAGTTTTGCCTTATAAAAACTAAGATTTGTCAGATTAGTTTGAGGTACAACCTAAATATTAAAAGTAGATTAAATTTATTTTAACCTTGAGTATCTGATACATAAAACCCTTTTCTAGGAAAACATTAGAAGTGGTGCATATCTACGCTAAATGTCTCACCTACATGAGTCTTTTCAAATGAAAGACATGGGAATTGCAAATTTTTTTTAAAGATTGCTATTAAGGGTACTTTTTCCAGCCTTCGTTTGAGTAAATCTTAATTGATTTCATTTTATTAACATATACCCTTTACCTTTAATATTTCATTTGAAGTGTTCCTTTCAAATTTACTATGTCCTAAATATGAAAGTCAGCTTTAAGTAATGTCAGACTCTTATGTACATTTTCATTTCTCATTAAAGTAAAATATAAAATTATTGAATTTATCTGAAATAGTCACAAGTTTTGGAAATACAGATAAAACATGAATGTAAAGTCTATTATGTAATATATTTATTTGTAATCCTAATATATGAGGGTGACATTTTTAAGATTCTATGTATGTGTCAGCCTCTGAAATGTTTTCCGTGAAGCCCAAACGTGCAGTTTATGTCTCTGGTGTTTGTTTTGCATTTTAGTGTGTGTGGACAATGAAGGTAGATTCAAATTACTTTCTGTTTTTTATCACTAAGTCACTGGTATTTGGGTTTATAAACTCAAGAAGATACTTTACCTAAACATGATCAATAGACATATTTAATAAAAGTGTTTTATTATTTTAAAATATTGAATAAATCTGGTTGAAGTCATTGTATCAAGAAATTATGATTTCTTTACAAATAGTCCACATGACATAATATTGGTACTTATTTTGATGACAGACTTCATACTTAATATTAGAAGTAACATTCCTTTTAGGCTCTGTTTTTCAGTTTAACCCACTTTCCAGAATGGTTCTTATCCTTATTTTAAAAGTAGCTTCCCATTGTCAATGCTTCACATTGTAAGTATTTAAAAGAATGTAGTTCTGCATTTAATTAGATGACTCAATTTCAGTCATTCATTTGACTGCAAGTAGTAAAAGCATGGTCTTTGAAACATAAAGTATAATCCTAGCCTCGGGATCTTGGGTAAGTGACTTGACCTTTTTGAGCTTCAGTTTCTTCATATGTTAGAAAGAAAGATACAGAAAATGCCTGCCTCATAGAGTGTGGGAGTATTACGTGATGCAATAAACATGAAGTGCCATATCCTGTCACATAGTGCTCTATAAATGGTAGTGATTAGCACTGTTACCTTCATTTTCATAGATTGCTCATGTATCAGTACTTTTTCAGTGAATACAGTATAATTTTAACAAAGAATCTACATTTGTCTCAAGAATGAAAATTTCCTTGGTGTGAGCTGGCTGAAATAGATTTTTTTAAAAAGAATGAAAATTCCCAATAATAGTAATACTCCAAATATAGGGTAAACAAAAGTAGCTAAGTCCTATCTCAAAAAAAATGCCATAATTTGGATAAATTTGGAGTATTACTATTTTTTTTGCATGCCAAAATCCTTCAACTGACCTCCTAGGAGTTAAATGTGATATAAAATGAACCCAGAGGAAAAAATTATGGCAAATTTAACAATTGACTATTGAAAACTTTAAGTTTTTATATCTATTCTCAACTCTTAATTTAACTAGGTTTAAATTGAAATCACTAATCTGGATACTTGGGGAAAGTATCCAGGATTATTCTGTGTACCTTTTCCTTTTCTGCCATTCTGCTACACTTGATGTTCATTTAAGTTAAAATGTTGGGGTGGTAGTGGTAATTTCGAAAGTATACTGTGAGACTTGCTCTCCCGGAATAGCCATAATTAAAGCTAGTGGGCACAATTTCTGACATCTGCACAGATAGGCATCAGAGAGGTGGGAGACACATATTTGGGTCAATATCTTGTATCAAGTCTAGTGACGCACATCACAATGACAGAAACAGGCCTTGCTAGATAGCAGCTCCCCTATCCACTACTCACTCCTTCCATTACATCATCTGCAAGTTTTCCCTCCTACCTGCAAATGTTATAGGTTTCTTTGCTGATTATAACAAGTAACACTTTACAAATATATTAATTTTTATAAAATACTACTTTTCCCAGAGTACAGAGACAGAAGGAAAGCCTCCCAAAGTTTTTAAAAGCTAACAACCCAGATACCAAATTAACACAAATTTAACATGATAAAATCACAAGTAAAATTAGTTATCAAATGCAGCAGTATATAAATTACTGTTAATGCCTTTTATGTGCTAGGTGCCAAGCACATTATCCTGTTTTTGCAATAAGCCTATGGGGTAGTTATATCATTATTGTCCCCATTCTGTAAATGAGGCAATTCAGGCATAGAGACATCAGTTCACTTGTCCTAGGTTACACGAGTAGGAAATACAGCCAAGACCTGGATTCCAGTAGTCTTGACTTCCTAAGCTGCCCTTTTAATTTCTGTTTTCTGCTTCTGTGTACTACTTTGTAGGTTCTGTATATAAGAGAATGATTCACTATGACAAAGAAGGGTTTATTCCAAGAATTAAGTACTGGGTAATATTTTAATCATATTTAGTATTAATACACCAAAAGAAGAACCATGTCAATAACTCTTTGGATGTACAAAGCACTTGATAAAATTCAAAAATTGATCTCTAATTTGTTTTTTAGGTTAGTTGTTATTCAAAGGAAATGTTTTCTCTCCATTTTTTCCGCTCCTATTTCACTGTCTCACACATCATGATGCCTATTAGAGAAATACTAGAATCCTCACTATAGACAACAATAAGATGTGGATGCTGTTGTCACTGGTTCTGCACATGGCAATGAAAAAGAAGAAAGCAAAAGGAGGCACACTTTTGCTTCTTTTCCAAGTCATCAAAATTTGGTATGGCAAAAATCATAAATAGTTACAAAGCAAACAAATTGATAAACTACAACATTTATGACAAATTGCCTTAATTCATAAAGGACATTTTCAAAGCCGAGGAAAAAACAATCAGTAGATAATCAAGGACTTGTGCAAGCAAAATAGAACAGCTGACAAATTTAAATAAATGCTAAATCAGTAACATGCTGATTAAAAAGTAGATTACTTTTCGCTTGTCTGCACAGATTTAAAATAATAGGCATTTTCATGGATATGGGAAGGAAACATTCTGAGATAACAGCTTATGAGAGTTTAAGTCTTGAGGACAGGTAAACTGTATTAATCAGAAGCCATAAAAAGGGTCATACCCTTTGACATAGTATGCTGGGAATATTTTCTGAGGAATTGATTGCATAAGTGCACAAAGATGTATATTTTTGTGATATGATTCTACACAGTATTGTTTATAACAAAAACTTGGAAACCTCAATGTCCAATAATAGAAAAGAATAAATTATTGTATATGCATATAGTGTGTTACTAAGAAATGATTCAATTAGTATAGATATTTTCATTGACAAAGGTTTCTTAATGGTAGTGAAAGGAAAAGCAAGTTATAGGATAGTATATCTAGCATATAAATATATTTGTATGGGATATGGTTAATACAGAAACTTTTAACAGTGGCCATCTTTAACGAGTGGAATTTTGAGTAACATTTTCTTCGTATCTCTATCTTTGATTTTTCCCAATAATAATGAATATATAAATGTATGTGCATCTCCTTCTCCTCTCTCTGTCTTGCACACACACACACCATATATATACACACGTATACACACACATATACATATATATGTGAATATATAAATGTATGTGCATCTCTCCTGTCTCTTGCACACACACATCATATATATACACATATACATATAGGTATATATACATGTATATACATATATATACGTATTTTATACCCATATATGTATTACATATACACCTATACGTATACACATATATATGTGTGTATATATATACTGGCTTTTAGAAAAGTTATCCATGACCTTGTATCTTGTTATTAAACACAGTGAAACAATCATGTGTTAGGATTTATTTTATGAGGTGAAAAAACAGGCTACAAAGTATTATGAAAATTTGGAATGAGATCTATTTGTTCAGAAAGCATTTTCTAGATTTCTTATTCTATAGTAGTAATATACAGGAATAACAAGATATAGTCCTCTCAATTCTTCATTACATTTGGAAGTAGTGCATTATGTTCTCTATTTAGCATATTGGGAAATGAATATGTAAAATAATTCTGATTTCCCTGAGCTTAGTGGGTACATGATTAATAACTTTATTTCAATATATTTTCTCCTATATCTTTCTCATGAGATTTCCTGACTCCTCTGTTTTGGCTCTGGATCTGTGGTGGGAAAGCTGTCCTCCTCTATGTACTGAATCTATATGATTATTGTTCAGTCTAATCTGGAGTGCACTTTGCTCAATTCATTTCCAATCATAGCAGGTTATTTAGGTTTAAGTGATGAATTCTGAACATGCCTGCGTGTCTTTGCTTCAACAAAACACATACACGTACCTAGGTGTGCTGGACGCTGTGTTAAAGGTTCTGATGTCAAAGGATTGATGGCACTATAGTTGCCTTGGAGGAGTTGTATGTCTAATGGAAGAGGTAGATATAAGCATAGTTGTCAGCAGACTCAAATCTATTAAGCTTAATAACAACTGCTATAGCATTTGCATAAAATGAGTATCATTTTAGCATCTCTTTCTGCAAGCCAGGAAATGTCTATTTATTTAATTTTCTCATTTTGGACTTTAAAATTATTTTCTGATTAAAATAATTTGAGGAAATAGAGATTTCCATAACACTTTTCAAAATGTAATGTTCTTAATCATCTACTATTAATGGCACAGTGTTTTAAAATGCTTTGGTAAAAGGCAGCTTTAGGATTAAAGGATAATTTATGTAACGTTAGAAACAGCAGCAATAATAATTCAGTAGAGACTTTCATCATTCAATTTATGAAAAGCATATTGCCTTGACGTAATTTCTTAACTGGAAATTTAGATGCAGGAATCAAATCAGTCTCATAAAGTCACAAAGACAGGGAAGTCTGGAGGAGCATTTGGAGGGATTAATGTCTCACAACTTGAAACAGATATATATGTAAGAATTCATGCAAACTGTTTATCTTACATCTTTTTTATTTAAAGAATTTTAGCTCCACTTACACATAAGAAAGACTGGAGTTTGAAATAATAGATGTCCAAATTCATGCTTATCCAGATTTATATCACATTGTAGCCATATATTTTGCTGATGATAGTTAAATAAGAAGTTGCTACCGTAAAATGTAAAGCTAAGTATCCTTTTAGCACCATAGTGCTAAAATTTGAATGTAAAATTTGAATAGTAAAAATTTGAATGTGACAAAGTTCCTGTGGTGTTAGGTCAAAAAAAAATTGTCCTTGTCAATTTGCAAACTTTCATTATGCATTAAGTAGGTATACTTAATGTTTGAACAACTATGGATGCGTATGTTTATGGTACATAAATGTTCCCAAACTAGATGGAGATGTGTAATTTATGGAGCAAACATATTCAGCAATGTGACAAATGTGGGAGAAGTATCTTTTGATAAAGTAATACTTCTTTAAAAAGTAATATGTTAAAGGCCGGGCACGGTGGCTCAAGCCTGTTAATCCCAGTACTTTGGGAGGCCGAGACGGGCGGATCACGAGGTCAGGAGATCGAGATCATCCTGGCTAACATGATGAAACCCCGTCTCTACTAAAAAATACAAAAAACTAGCCGGGCGTGGTGGTGGGCGCCTGTAGTCCCAGCTACTCGGGAGGCTGAGGCAGGAGAATGGCATAAACCCGGGAGGCGGAGCTTGCAGTGAGCTGAGATTGCGCCAGTGCACTCCAGCCCGGGTGACACAGCGAGACCCCATCTCAAAAAATAATAATAATAATAATAATAAAAATAATATGTTTTATCATTTTAAATCTTCTGATCTTTTTCTTCCATTCTTCAAAAATGGAATGTATGGTCACATCACTCTTAGGACAGATTAGCAACTTTAAACATAGACAGCTTTCTGAAATACATTAAATGCTTTTTGGAAAATTGAGTGTAACTCTTTCAATTAACGTTAAGATACTGTTGAGTTTCAAAAGAGAATACTCCAGACAGGGTACATTTTTTCTCTTTTTTCTACTGGAAGAACCAGACACAATTTAGAGATAAGTAAGCTGGGGACAGATTTTCAGGTTCATCTGGGGACAACTACTCTTTTAGAAACATTTTGTTGTTTTAAAATATATTTTATTGAATTTTGTTACTTCTGTCTTCAGAAAGTGTTACATGAATACAGAAAATGTATGTTCCCTATGGGGACCTGGAAAATTAAAAACGTGTATCATCTTGATAAAACATCTCTCATGGGAAAAACTGGCCAAAACAGTTACTCAGTGTATCTCCAGGTTTGCATCTTTTACTTCTTGTTTATTCATTTAGAGTCCTCTTCCAGTGTGTGGACCTCTGCAGATTCTAGATAACTTTTCAAATATGCTAGATTTTGAGCTGTATATATTTTCCTCAAGCAGAGACATCTGAGCATGGTGAAAATGAATTTTCAGAGAACAGAATTGCCAAGCATATGTGATGGAACTGTAGGGAAAAAGGGCATAACTTTAATCTTCAAAGAAGCTTAAAAATAGCTCCACAGTTATTATGCATGAGGCCTGACAATTGACATTTCTCATTTTGGCAGCATTCACCTACAGCACCCTATCAGCAACTGAACACATTCATCTCTGGAATAAATGATTAATGAGCTGCCTATCATTTCCATTCCTTTTGTACCAAGTGGTGGAGGCTTCAGTTGATCACATTGCAGCCATCAACATCATTACTGAAATTGATTCTGCCACTAGAGGGTTGTACTAGGATAATCGATTAGCATTTAAATAAAAGAATTAAGTTATGGCATTAAAAATAACAAAAAATAATCCCTTCTGAGTCACTCTGTCAGACCTGGTAAGGTGGTTTTGTTTTTTTGCTCATCAGACAGCATCACAAAACCTTAGATCGAGGAAGGAAGCATGGAAGGATTGTTCTTGTTTCAAGAACAACCCTCTAAGATTTCTAAACTTCTCATTCTTTTTATTAATCACTGTCATGTTCCTTGTAATGCAAATTTATGAAATGCTACAATTTGCATTCAATGGTGACCAATGAAGTTGCCAAATTATTTCCTTCAGAGAAAAAAGGATAGAGTTAGGCATTTTTGAAAAGTCGGTATTTATCCAGAAAGCGGAAAGTTAGAGGAAGGATATTTACAAATGATACTGAGATACAGCAAAATAAAGCTTTTCTTATATTTCAGCAGGCAGATGTGAGAATGAGGTGATAAGAACAACATCATTTAGATGTCGGGATGACGTGGGCTGCATTTCTAAAACAGATGGCAGATAATGTGGGTCTTCATAGTCCTACAAAAAAGTGACAGATTGTAGTTTTGGTTAAATGATACATCCAAGGAAAATGAATGGTACTTGGAATCGGTATTTTAGCATCTCTTTCTGCTCCTGGGACCAAGTTCTTCAAGTTCTCAATATTACTGAGCTTAAACTCCCTCCTCATCTATATTCATCTTCCAGCATGGCTTTCTCCTATTTCCTCATTGTTTCCTCTCTCTTCCCCTCTTTGAATTTCAAATTCTAATATAAACAGTTGGTTTTATCTGCCTCTGAATTAAGACACTACCTTTACTACATTGTATTGGTCACCAATCAAAGTATCTGTGCATTTTCTTCAGAGCTGAGACGAATTGATTATACAATGAAATGGAGCTATCATAGGTCCTCAATCCAGCTGCTCTGTCCTATACTTGATTAATATTATTTCCACCATCTGTTGGTGGTGGTATTGTGACTTTTCATTTCTTTCTATCTTTGTGAGCTTTTAAGAAGAAGCTAACAAAGGCTGTTTTGAGGACTGTTAAGTAGAGGACATTTTTACCTAACACTGATTAATGTAGATAGCTGAGTCGTACTTGTATTTTGAAAAATGGGAAGAAAATGGTCATAGTAAGAAGCACTGGGTGATAAGAAAAACACATAGTAACAAGATTTCTACATGTGAGCCAATTGCAAACTTCCTCTATGTGTTAAAATTCTCCAATGAGAAATACAGCAACTCGTTTCAGTCACCATGATATGGGACAGGTTAGGCCAAGTTGTGCTTGACCTGGTCGTGAATAAATGACCACACACTTCTTCTTTACCTTTGGCACAAGTGGCTCATCAATCTCCCACTTTCCCTCAGATCTTTTTTCAGCATAGTATTCTAGGCACCAACTACCAACTGGCCAGTGTTCACCTGTTCGCCATTTTCAGCTTAACTACCAATTTGAACAATTGGAGAGGTATTTGAACCGGATGGTAAAGCTGAAATTTGATCTCAAGTCTCTTGACTGAAGTCTAGTACTCTTACATTTCATAGACAATGAACTGGACCAGATTAATTCTTTTGTTAGTATAATGTATATTATATGAACTTCCAATAATTTTAAAGCTAACTTTTATTATAAAATGTTGCAGGCTCATGCTAAAGTCACTGTGGGAAACAGTATGGCGTTTCTTCAAAAAATTAAAAATAGAATTACCAGCCAGGTGTGGTGGCTCACACCTGTAATCCCAGCACTTGGGGAGGCCATGGTGGGAGGATTGCTTGAGCTTGCTTGAGCCTAGGAGTTCACGACCAGCCTGGGCAACACAGCGAGATCCCAACTCTACAAAAAGAAATTTCCAAAATAGTTGGGCATGGTGGAACATACCTGTAGTCTCGGCTGAAGCAGAAGGATCACTTGAGCCCAGGAGATCAAGGCTTCAACAAGCCATGCTTGTGCCAATGCACTCCAGTCTGGGTGACAGAGTGAGACTTTGTCTCAAAAAAATAAAAATGAAAAAAACAAGAAAGAAAAAAGAATTAGCATATGATCCAGCAATTCCACTTCTGGGTATATACTTAAAAGAATTGAAAGCAATTTTTTGAAATGGTCTCAAAGAGTTACTTGTGTACCAGTATTTATAGCAGCATTATTCACAATAGTTGAAATGTGAAAGCAACTCAAGTGTCCTGGACAGATGAATGAGTAAGGAAAATGTGGTATACATATTCAAGGCAATATTATTCAGCCTTATAAAGAAAGGAGCTGGATGTGGTGGCTCACGCCTGAAATCCCAGCACATTTTGGGTGGCTGAGATAGGAGGATTGCTTGAGGCCAGGAGTTCAAGAAGAGCCTGGGCAACATAGTGAGATCCCATGTCTACAAAAAATACAAAAATGTGCCAGACATGGTGGCATATGCCTGTAGTCTTAGCTACTCGGGAAGCGAAGGTGGGAGGATTGCTTGAACCTGAGAGGCGGAAGCTGTAGTGAGCTATGATCACACCACTTCAATCCAGCCTGAGTGGCAGATTAAGACCCTGACCAAAAAAAAAAAAAAAAAAAAAGGAAATTCTGATATGCTGAAACATGAATAAATTTTGAGGATATTATGCTAAACAAAATAATCTAACCAAAAAAGACAAATACTTTGATTCCACCTGTATAAGGTACTTAGATTGGTCAAAATCATAGAAACAGAAAATAGAAAGGTGGTAGCCAGAGACTAAAGGGGAAGGAATGGGGAGTTACTGTTTAATGGATACAGAGTTTCAGTTTTACACAATGAAATGAGTTTTGGAGATGGATGGTGGTGATAGTTGCACATAATTATGAACGTATTTAATATCATTGAACAGTATGCTTAAAAATGGTTAAGGTGGTAAATTTTATATGTATTTTGCCACAATAAAAAATTGGGAAAAAAACATAGGCTTATCACAAGAAAAAAAAATTACAAAAAGTATAAAGTGGAAGTAAATTTCTTCTTAGCAGTTTGCCCCATTATCTTCCTGCTCTATGTGTCACCTCCCTAAACTCCAACTCTCACTTTCTAGGGAAAGCTGCTTTAAAGTCTGTACACACGTAAGGAAATGTTCTATACATAAACCACATCTGGCTGTGTTTCTCTGTGTTCATTTTTGCCTCTCTCTGTTTGCCTGGATAAGATCATACTGCATAAACTCTCCTCTAATGGCTTTTTTCCTATCTGAAATATGTATTTTGAAGAGTTTTCCTTATTAGCCTGTATATACCTAATTTTAAAAAACTGAATGGTGTGTGATTAGATGTCTATACCTCCCATTGATAGAAATGTAGGGTATTTCCATTCGTTTTTACAAATGATACTGCAGTGAGCATCTTTGAGTATAAATCTGTGGGTACTTGTGAGTGAGTTTATCTCTTAGATAAATTAGGTGGAATTGTGAGCCAAAAGTTATGTGTATTTTACATTTTGATAGATATTGACCAATAGCCCTCCAAAAGTTGAACTAATTATCTCCCTATAAACTACACAGTATAGGAAAATGCCTGTTTTCCCAACACCTTCAACACTTAGCATTATAAAATTTCTACTTATAGCCACGTAGTAGATGAAAATCTTGAAAATATTTTAATTTACATATAGTCAATTCTGAATGAGGTTAGGCATTGATTTTATATGACTATTCACTGTATTTATTTACAATGCACTGTTTATTCATTTCCATGCTCAATTTTAATGGTGTTTACTTTGAAGAAAAAAATAGCTATATGGAAAAGCCCTGAATTATAGGTAATTCCCTCTTTATACACCTTGTCTGCTATAATTTGAAAGTTAGCTTTGGTCAATTTTTTCACTGTCACGGTTTCTTTCCTCCGTCTCCTCCCTCTCCTCCCTTCCTCCCTTCCTCCTTTCCTTTCTTCCTTCCTTCCTTGACAAAGTCTTGCTATATTGCCCAGGCTGGAGTGCAGTGGCTATTCACAGATGTGATCCTAGTGCACTACAGCTTTGAACTCCTGGGCTCCTGTCTCAGCCTCCTTAGCAGCTGGAAGTACAGGTGCATGCCACTGCACCCAGTGCCTTGTTTCTTTTATGATAATCATTTCTCTTTTAACCAGATTCTCCACACCTTGACAGCAATTAGGGTGAGGAGGACTAATAGTATTGCCAAAGGACCCCGATGGTCTGTTTTAGAGAGAATTTTTGTCATAACATTGCTTAGCATATTATGCTTTATAATTTTCTTGTCAGTAACTGTGTGTCCTTGGTATTCATCTTGTTTCTCAGTCATTTCTACTATAGAAATAATCATGATTTCAAGAATAACAAAATGTCTGATTCCCTGTTTTCAGGATACCTTCATATACTAACAGACCAAAGTGACTGGACTTGGCCAATTCAGTTACAATGAATCCTATTGAAAAATGAACCTGGTTTACCGGAGGGCTAAATATTCAGGAACAAATCTTTATCATGAAGACTTTTTAGTTTCATTTTCAAACAGGAAATTTATTCACAAGTGTATTAGGTTCTCCAGAGAAGCAAAACCAGTAATACACACACACACACACACACACACACACGGGGATTTATCACAGGAATTGACTTTATGATTATGGAGGCTGAGAAGTCCCAGGAAGAGCCATCTGCAAGCTGAAGAACCAGGACAGCCAGTGGTGCAATTCAGTCCAATTCCGAAGTCCTGAGAACCAGAGGAGCCAATGAAGTATCTATCAGCTGAAGGTATGAGAACGTGTGTGTGTGTGTGCGTGTGTGTGTGTGTGTGTGTGTGTGCTGGAGGGGTGCAAGTCCTGGAGTCCAAAGGCCCAAGAACCAAGAGCTCTGATGGCCAAAAACAGGAGAAGATGGATGTTCAGACTCAAGAATAGAAAAATTCATTCTTCGTCCACCTTTCCGTTTTACCTTGGCACTCAATAGACTGGATGATGTCCACTCACATAGGTGAGGCTGGATCATCTTTACTCAGTCTACTGATTCAAATGTGAATCTATTCTGGAAACACCCTCACAGACACACCCAGAAATAATGTCTTAAACTATCTGGGCATCCATTAGCCTAGCCAGGTTGACACACAAAATTAACCATCACAACATGGCTCAAAAGTCAAGAAGTATAAAGAAAACAAAGTGAAAAGTTTTTTTTTTTATTCCCATCCATTATCTTCCAGTTTCCCCACCCTATCCTCATGGAGTTTGTAGTATACTGAACAGGTAGACAACCAAGAAATTATAATAAGGTACATTCAGTCTTCTCATTATCAGTAATTTTTTATTAGGTTTCTAGGTTCTGCAAGAAGGGTGTTACAGAATGCTGAGCTGGGAAGCTTCAATCATCAGATTTTAATATTTGTCAGTGAAGGGTTTAAAAGGATGGAGAAAAACTGAGTTAAAGGAATGAACTGCCACAGACAAAAATAAAATGGTCCCTTGGCCTACTTCTTGGAATCTCTATTGCAATAATTGCTATGTGTGTGGCAACTTCCTGGAGGTTACTTATATAAAAATGTATCCTGAAGTAATTCAAATGTGTCATGCTAATGCTCTGTCCACTTCTTACTAAAATGTATGGGTTAAAATTAACAATAATACTTATGTCTGGGTACTGAATCTAAGTAGAAATTACTCATTTCTAAGTTGTATATAAATGTAACACTGTTATAATACAATTATATGTATACAATGTAAAAATGTAATATATTGTGTAGATGTACAAATGTACATTTGTTGTGCAATACTGTGCAATATAATTGTAATATTTTCAAGTCCTATATGAATAAAGCTGTTATTTGCATGACTGTGTCCTATGAATAGTTATGGAAATCAATAAATAAGCTTTTTAGAAACAGTTTCCAGAGCCATAAACACTTAAATATTTGTGCCTGAATTTTCTCATCAATTCTTTAGGTGTTTTCCCCTAAACAAAAGAATCTGTCTTTGTTTTCATGAAATCATTTTCTATTTTGGCATACATTTCTTTTCATTTTAAAGTCTGCAATCTTTATTATATAACCTGCAGGCTATATGCGTGAGGTAATCCACTCCCCTCTCTGTTGGAGGGGAATGTTTTCCTGTGTCACTCTGTAATTTGTTTTGCAACAATTATTGCTATTTGTAATCATATCTTGTAATCACAAGAGATATATAGCTGAATTTAGAATCTGTTGAGAACACAGAAGGCAGCAGCAGTGTTTCTAAATGTCACTGACTTAATTATTTTAACTCATAAAATTTTTAAAGGTTCAAATGCATCAACCCAAATCATCCATTTCTGAAATGGATGATAAATCCCTTGAAGTGTTCTTTTGTTGCAAATGGGTGTCATTATGCATTAGTTTCTTTCTCCAAATCCCTGCAATCCCCTAATCTAATTTCCAATAAGACCATCTATCAGACAACTTATCTCTAGTTCCTGTGTTTTAAAATTACAGAAGCTAAATGCTGTATTCCAGATTGTTTAGGGAGTCATACCTAGAAGCATTTGGTGCCTTATACTTCTTTCTATTCTTTCGATTAAGAAAACATAAATGTGTACATAACTGGTGTATTTTCCAATTATTTTAGGTGAACTTTACAAATGCATTTTGGCCCTTTTGCAGGGACCTTTTTCCTTTTAAAAAGTACCAACCATTCAACTTTGAATAACAGACAATGGAGCATTATTTTTTTTGAAAAATAAATTAGGTAGAGTTTTAGCGTTTGTATATACTAATCATTTATTTTCCCTGTACTGCTTAAAATGTATTCTTAAATTTGTATGTTGGGCAAGGCGTGGTGGCTCACACCTGTAGTCCCAGCACTTTGGGAGGCCGAGGCAGGTGGATCACAATGTCAGGAGTTTGAGACCAGCCTGGCCAATATGGTGAAACCCCATCTCTACTAAAAATACAAAATCAAAATATTAGCCAAGTGTGGTGGCACATGCCTGTAGTCCCAGCTACTCGGGAGGCTGAGGCAGGAGAATCGCTTGAACCCAGGAGGTGGAGGTTGCAGTGAGTTGAGATCGCACCACTGCACTCCAGCCTGGGTGACAGAGTGAGACTCCATCTCAAAAAAAAAAATATATATATATATATATATGTATATGTGTGTGTGTATACATATACATGATATATATATATATATATATATGTATATGTGTGTGTGTATACATATACATGTATATACATATATATACACATATATGTAATAGATTTAGGTTATGAGATAGATAAAGGAGGAAAAGTAACATAGGACATATTTTATTCCTATTGAAATGTTATTTTATTTTCCTTAAAAGGGATAAAGTGGGATATTAGTGCCAATTTGGGCAGATGAGTGGTCCGGTGACAAATAACACAGTAATAAATTGATGGCCCCCTTATGCCTCCACTGGTAACTAAAGTTTACATTTGGTAAAGAAGATAGAAGCCTTTGCAACTGCCTTAAATTATTCTATGGAAACAAGTGGTGCATATATGTGTGTGTGTGTGTGTGTGTGTGATATATATATATAGTATAGTACGTATATATAATTTTTTTTTTTTTTTCTTTTTTTTTGAGAAAAAGTCCTCACTGTCAGCCCAGGCTGGAGTGCAGTGGTGGCATCTCTGGCTCACAAACAACCTCCACTCCTGGGTTCAGGCGAATTCTCCTGCCTCAGCGTCGCTGAGAATCGCTGGATTATAGGCGTGGGCGCACCACGCCAGCTGAATTTTTGTATTATTTGTAGAGAACGAGGTTTCCACGCATGTAGGCCAGGCCTGGTCTCAAACTCCTGACCTCGAGGTGATACACCTACTCGGGCCTCCCAAAGTGCTGGGATTAAGCAGGCTTCAGCCACCGTGCAGCAGCGCCATAAATATATATGTCTTACCTTGGAGTTGTTTTCGTGACTTAGCTCAGCACGGTGGAGAGGAAAGAATTGGGCTCAGTAGGCAATTCCTTTAAGTCACTGAGTCCCAACAGAAATATCCACAAATTCCCACCTGGTTTAGAGGCATGAATCTAATTCGCTAGCTCCCCACTTGGTCCCACAAGTATAGACCCATCTGAAAACATTTAGTCATTTCTGAGGAGATTCTAAAATCGGCAACCCTTGGTCAACTGTTCTGCCTTTCCATAAAAGGCAATCAAATACATGACCGAACAAAGAGCATAGCATTTCTGAGCCATATGTGACCACACAAATTGACTTAGATGGACCGCTGATTCAACTTAAAAGAAATAGATGCGTCCTTAAAAAAGAAAAGTGTATTCTCTCATGCGGTCCAATATTTTCATATATTTAAAGCTCTCAAATGCTCAAATAAATAATTAAAACATTTGAGTGAAATGTGGCACTGTTTCTGATTTTCTATAAGGTATGATAAATTTACTTTGACACATTTAACTTTAAATGATCATGTGTCTAAGCAGAATTAAATTAATTGAAAATAAATGTTACCATCTAAATAAATAAATATTTCCTAATTGAGTAGCTAAGGTAAAATAATGCTAAATTATCTAGTTTTAATTAGTAATTATTCAACAGAAGATTTCTCCCTGCTAATTATCTTTCAAGATTCAGGTGAAAAGATACTAAGATCTTTTAACAAAACCATTCATTTAAGCCCATTATTAAAGAAACTATATTACCTTAACATTTTATGGTATGAGATTCTCACAGCCAAAATCATTGGCTTGTTTTCCTGGGTAATATTTCAAACCCCTGTGAAAAATGAATAGTTGCTTAGAAAAGAGGGCTAATTAAGTCATAGTGTCATTTATGGCATTGCCCAAAACTGTCACTCTGCTCATATATTTTCCTTTCTTTCAACTTACAGCCCTCACTATTTTTTGATAACTGGAAGTTTTCTGAATTTTGCATCTTGAATACCTCACTGTTGTTCTTTATCTGCCCACCAAAGAAACAATCATGTTGAAACTGCATTTTTTAATATGCAAAAGCCACATTTGTCTAAAACTTACATTCTGTAATATGTAAAGAAACAATAGTATGCAAACTACAGTTTTATCCTTGCAATCAATATGAATGTATTACACTATAAATTGTTCATGGCCTACACTTCTGGCCTTAATTAGCCATCTCAAAACGTCATGCTGTAGGTCAAATGGGGTCATAAAAAACATAAGTGGCTTACCTCAAACCAACATCACTATTAGAAAGTAACTTAAAACACATGCTTTATTGGTATTCTCGATTTAACATCATCTTCTTAGGGAAGATAACCTGTGGTTCCAGAATTATTAATTTTTTTAGCAACCTATCAGAATCAAATTCTATGCAAATTAAATAAGAAACCAAATTGGAGTTTCACTAAATAGAACCTACAGAATTTGCTTGTTGTTAATGCTGGTGGATTTCTTTGATACCTTAGACTAGTTAAATACTAAATAGCTAGTAAGAGTGGAGACATTGCTAGAGATTATACTAGACAGCTGTTGACTGAGATTTCATAGGGCAGTTTTAGACCTTGTTTATTTGTATCTCCAGTAGTTAGCCCAGGAGTTTTACTCCAAGTGCTTGTTAAATAATATAATGCATATTAAATTAATACCTTAAAAAGACAACCTCACTCTAGAAAAACAAAAGACAACCTCAAAATTCTATAAATTTAATAATAATACTAGTTGATCACTCAGAGCAAGTAACTCACCTTATGAAGAGGGGCTTTCAGAGTTGTGTTCAATTTTGTCACTTTCAGATGAAAATAAAAGTGAACGCTGGAAGAACATCTGTAAAATTACAACCAAAGACAACCATATTGTAGTTCATCATTCATTCCCTACATTAGATTGTGCTTGATATTTCTTCAAAATTCAATGTTAGTAAAAGTTTGATTGTCCTAGTGAATTTAAGGATATTAAAACTCTATAACCTATTGTTCCTTTCCTTTCTTAGCTTCCCAGGAAGATTTGTGGCTAAAGTCAATGCCTGATTATATTTTCTATATTAGGTTGGGTGTTTTGTAGTTACCATTTCCTTTTCCAATGTTTCCCTTTTATAGTTTAATCCTTTTAGAAATGTGTGCTGTATATTATGAATTAGTGGCAGCTTTTATTCTTAATCCTCATTTTCAATTGTTTTGAGCTTTCAGAACACATTGTTCACTACTTCTTGATTTTATTTTATTTATTTATTTATTTATTTATTTATTTATTTATTTTTTTTTTTCAGACAGAGTTTTGCTCTCTTGCCCAGTCTGGACTGCAGTGGCACAGTCTCGGCTCACTGCAGCCTCCATCTCCCGAGTTCAATCAATTCTCGTGCCTCAGCCTCCCGAGTACCTGGGATTATAGTTGTGCACCACTATGCCCAGCTAATTTTTGTATTTTTAGTAGAGGCAGGATTTTTCCATGTTGCCCAGGCTGATCTTGAACTCCTGGTCTCAAGTGATCCAACTGCCTCGGCCTTTCAAAGTGCTGGCATTACTGGCGTGGTTGAAACTCTCTCTTCCTTGCCTTTCACTATATTCTTTCGGTCAACAAATATTTATTGAATACTTAATAGTTGTCAGGCAATGTTGTGATTCCTCTCCCAACTCAACGATCCTGTTCCTCATCCCATTCACTCTCACTTCTGCCCCATAAATGGTGCAGGTCCACCAAGGTTCTGTCATTTATTTTATGATGTTCTCAATTCTGCACTCTGTGCCTTGATTTAGGAACACAATCCCTTACGTGAAACTTTTGAAGCCACATATGCTTCAAAATTCTGAATTTTTGGATTTTAGCAAAGTCATAGGTTGTAACAACCATATATTTTGTAACACTTTACACAGAAAGGGGCACACTCTTTAATCAAATCTATTAATATTTCTGCAATGAAATATATGAATGTTTACACAAAGCGAGATAGGGACTATGACTACTATAGTAGTATATGTAGACTGTATAACCCTCACTGCATTTTTTTCTTTTTTTTTTCTTTTTGAGACAGCATCTCACTCTGTCACCCAGGCTGGAGTACAGTGGCACAATCTCGGCTCACTGCAACCTCCATCTCCCGGGTTCAAGCAATTCTCCTGCCTTAGCCTCCTGAGTAGCTGGGACTACAGGCATCCACCGCCATGCCCGGCTAATTTTTGTATTTTTGGTAGAGATGGGGTTTCACTATACTGGCCAGGCTGGTCTCGAACTCCTGACCTTAGGTAATCTGCCCACCTCGGCCTCACTACAATTTTTTTTTTTTTGAGACGGAGTCTCGCTCTGTCGCCCAGGCCGGAGTGCAGTGGCCGGATCTCAGCTCACTGCAAGCTCCGCCTCCCGGGTTTACTCCATTCTCCTGCCTCAGCCTCCCGAGTAGCTGGGACTACAGGTGCCCGCCACCTCGCTCGGCTAGTTTTTTGTATTTTTTAGTAGAGACGGGGTTTCACCGTGTTAGCCAGGATGGTCTTGATCTCCTGACCTCGTGATCCGCCCGTCTCAGCCTCCCAAAGTCCTGGGATTACAGGCTTAAGCCATCGCCCCTGGCCCTCACTACAATTTTTACCAGGTGTTGCAGCTAAATGAGTTTTGTCTTAGAAAATGCTTTTCAAACCATTTTTTATTTTGAGATTGGAGATAAGGCATGATTTACCTCTTACCTTTTCTACTTTTCTAACTTTTTCAACTTTAAATATTTTAAGCAAATTTTGTCTTGAATCTGTCTGGTCCAAATACCTACTGGACATCTTTACTAAAGGACCTATCAAATACTTTAATTTGTACCAAAGCAAATGTATTGCCTTCTAACCCACTGATCTCTTTCTTGGTTGTTACTCTCTTTAACGCTTAGCATCATCACTGAATCCTATGAAATCCAACATAATATTTCTTGAACTCCTTGCCTCCTATCATTGTCACAGTTCTGATAATGGGTGCAGGCCTTCATTACCTCTCCTTTCAGTTTTGTGACTTCCTAAACTAGGCTGGATAGGCTAATTTATTCATGCACTAGGTTAGACATTGGCAAATACCAATAAGGCAGGCTTAACTTCAGGTTCCCCACTTATAAGGACCTCTTCTTAGTGGGGAAGGCTAATTAAAGGATTAAATAAATTAGAGAACATTGGTACAATGGGCTATTTTGGAACCATTAAAGACAATGAGATGACTCTATATGTCAATTGCCAAGACATATTAAGAAAAAATGCATGTTGCAGAAAAGTATATTGAGGTCCTATGAACAGATAGTTTGTCTATATAGAGAAAGTCCTGGAAAGCTATACACAAAAACATGCATATTAAATTAATACTTTTAAAAGACAACTTCACTTTAGAAAAAACAAAAGACAACCTCAAAATTCTATAAATTTAGTAATAATACTAGTTGATCACTCAGAGTATTTAACTCACCTTATGAAGAGATGCTTTCAGAGTTGTATTTAATTTTGTCACTTCTTCACTTCTTTTTTTTTTCATTTTAACCAAGTAGCCTGTTCTTTATTTTTTTTTGCAACTGAGTCTCTATAATACCAGAATTTATCCGTGTGCAACAATAAGTGTTGCCAACTGCAAAGACTCCTCTCTCTTTGACCAGTAGAAATCTAGAGCAATTCTGTTAATATCTAGTATAACTTTTTTTTTATTATTATACTTTAAGTTCTAGGGTACATGTGCATAATGTGCAGGTTTGTTACAATGTATACCTTTGGTCCATGATTGGTGTGCTGCACCCATCACTGATCGAGACCCATCAATTCGTCATTTATATCAGGTATAACTCCAATGCAATCCTCCCCCTCCCCCTTCCATGATAGGCTATCCATGATAAGGCTCCGTGTGTGGATGTTCCCCTTCCCCGGTCCAAGTTGATCTCATTGTTCAGTTCCACCAATGGTGAGAATATGCGGTGTTGGTTTTTCTGTTCTTGTGATAGTTTGCTAAGATGATGGTTTGCCAGCTGCATCCATGTCCCTACAAAGAGACCAAACTCATCCTTTTTTATGGCTGCATAATATTCATGGTGTATATGTGGCCACATTTTCTTATCCAGTCTGTCACAGATGGACATTTGGGTTGATTCCAAGTCTTTGATATTGTTGAATAGTGCCCGCAATAAACATATGTGGTGCATGTGTCTTTATACAGCATGGATTTATAATCCTTTTGGGTATATACCAGTAGTGGGATGGCTGGGTCATATGGTACATCTATTCTAGATCCTTGAGGAATCTGCCATACTGTTTTACCATAATGGTTGTTGAACTAGTTTACAATCCCACCAACAGTGTAAAAAGTGTTCCTAATTCCTCCACATCTCTCCAGCACCTGTTGTTCCTGACTTTTTAATGATTGCCATTCTAATGGTGGGGTGAGATTGGTTCTCCCATTGTGGGTTTTGATTTGCTCTCTCTGATGGACAGCGATGATGACCCATTTTTCATGTGTCTGTTGGCTTGTATGAAGGTCTTCTTTTGAGAAATATCTGTTCATATCCTTTCCCCACTTTTTGATGGGTTGTTTGTTTTTTCTTGTAAAATTTGTTTGAATTCTTTGGTAGATTACTGGATATTAAGCCCTTTGTCAGATGGAGTAGGATTGCAAAAATTTTTCTCCCATTCTGTAGGTGCCTGTTCACTCTGATGGTAAGTTTCTTTTGCTGTGCGAAGCTCTTTTAGTTTAATGAGATCCCATTTGTCAAATTTTGGGCTTTTGCTGCCGTTGATTTTGGTGTTTTAGACAGAAGTCTTGCCCATCGCTATATCTCTGAATGATACTACTACGGTTTTCTTCTAGGTTTTTATGTATTAGGTCTAACATTTAAGTTTAATCCACTTGAATTAATTTTCATATAAGGGAGTAAGGAAAGGATCCAGTTTCAGCTTCTACATTATGGCTAAGCCAATTTTCCAGCACCATTTATTAAATAGGGAATCCTTTCCCCATTTTCTTGTTTTTGTCAGGTTTCCTTTCCTTATTCCTTTCCTTACTCCTTTCCTTACTCCTTTCCTTACTTTCCTTTCCTTACTCCTTATACCCATCACAGGCCTGAAGGCCTAAGAGGAAAAAAAAATGGCTTCCTGTGCAGGGCCAGGTTTCCGCTGCGTGTTCGGCCTCGGAACTTGGTGCCCTGCATCCCAGATTTTCCAGCTCCAGACGTGGCTATAAAGGGCCAAGGTATAGCTTGGGCTGTTGCTTCCAAGGGTGCAAGCCCCAAGCCTTGGCAGCTTCCACGTGGTGTTGGGTCTGCAGTGCACAGAATTCAAGAGTTGAGGTTTGGGAACTTCCACCTAGATTTCACAGGATGTATGGAAATACCTGGATGTCCATGCAGAAGTCTGCTGCAGGGGCAGAGCCCTCATGGAGAACCTCTGCTAGGGTGTTGCATTAGGGAAATGTGGGATTGGAGCCCCCACAAAGAGTACCCACTGGGGCACTGCCTAATGGAGCTATGAGATGAGGGCTACCATCCTCCAGAACCCAGAATGGTAGCTCTGCTGACAGCTTGCACCCTGTGCCTGGAAAAGCCAAAGACACTCAGTGCCAGCCCATGAAGGAGCTGCCCAAGGCCATGAGAGCCCACCCCTTGCATCAGCATGCCCGTGATGTGAAACATTAAGTCAAAGGAGATTATTTTGGAGGTTTAATATTTAATGACTGCCCCACTGGATTTTGGACTTGCATGGGACCTGTAGCCCCTTTGTTTTGGTCAATTTCTCTCATTTGGAATGGGAGCATTTATCCAATGCCTGTACCACCATTGTATTTAGAAAGTAACTAACTCGCTTTTGATTGTACAGGCTCATAGGTGGAAAGGACTTGCACTTGCCTTATCTCAGATAAGACTTTGGACTGTGGACTTTTGAGTTAATGCTGAAATGAGTTAAGGCATGGGGGGGCTATTGAGAGGGAAGGCATGATTGGTTTTGAAATGTGAAAAGACATGAGATTTGAGAGGGGCCAGGGGCAGAATGATATGGCTTGCTCTGTATCCCCAACCAAATCTCATCTTGAATTGTAGTACCCGTTATCCCCATTTGTCAAGGGAGAGACCAGGTGGAGATAACTAACTACATCATAGAGCGGTTCTCCCATTCTGTTCTCATGATAGTGAGTGAGTTCACAATGAGATCTGCTGGCTTTTTTTTTTTTTTTTTTTGAGACGAATTCTTGCTCTGTCAGTAAGCGGGATCTCAGCTTACTGTAACCTCTGCCTCCTGGGTTCAAGCAATTCTCCTGCCTCAGCCTCTGGAGTAGCTGGGACTACAGGCATGCACCACCATGCCCAGGTTTTTGTATTTTTTTGTAGAGATGGGGCTTTGCCATGTTGGGCAGGCTGTTCTCGAATGTCTGACCATAAATGATCCACCCACCTCGGCCTCCCAAAGTGCTGGGATTACAGGTGTGAGCCTCTGTGCTCAGCTGATCTGATGGTTTTATAAGGCAGTTTTCCCTGGTCTTGCTCTCTCTGTCTCTCTCTCTCTGCCTTGTGAAGGTGCCTGCTTCCCCTTCCACCATGATTGTAAGTTTCCTGAGGCCTCCCCAGTCATGTGGAATTGTGAGTCAATTAAGCCTCCTTTGTTTATAAATTACCCATTCTCGGGGAGTATCTTTATAGCAGTGTGAAAATGGACTAATGCAGACTCCTTTGGCATTCAAGACAACATTGTTATTGAGACTGGCTGATGTCTCTCCTAATTTTCAACTAGTCTCTGAATGGGAATACGTTTGAGAAATGAACCATTAGACAATTTCATTATTGTGTGAACCTCACACAGCATACTTTCGCAAACTTAGATGATACATCCTATTGCTCCTAGGCTACAAAGCTATACAGCATGTTGTTGTACTGAAGACTTTGTGCAGTTTTAATAGAATGGTCAGTATTTGTATATCTAACTGTAGAAAAGATACAGTAAAAATATGGTATAGCCCAGGCACAGTGACTCATGCCTGTAATCCTAGCATTTTGGGAGGCCGAGGTGGACAGATCACTTGAGGTCAGGGGTTTGATACCAGCTTGGCCAACATGATGAAACCCCATCTCTACTAAAAATACAAAAATTAGCCAGTCTCAATGGTGGACAACTGTAATCCCAGCTACTCAGGAGGCTGAGGCAAGAGAATCTCTTGAACCTGGGGGGCAGAGGTTGCAATGAGCCAAGATCATGCCACTGTACTCCAGTCTGGGTGACAGAGCAAGGCTTCATCTCAAAAAACAAAAAACAAATTACAGTACAGAAGATTAAAAAATGAGTTCTAGACCAGACCGGGTAACATAATGAGATCCCATCTCTACCAAAAAACACAAAAATTCACTGGATGTAATGGTGTGTACCTGTAGTCCTAGCTTCTTAGGAGGCTGAGGTGGGAGGCACACTCCTGCCTGAGTAACAGAGCAAGGCCCTGTATTTAAAACAAAAAAAAAAGATACACCTATATAGGGCACTGACCATAAATTGTGCTTGCAGACTGAAAGCTGCTTCCAGGTGTGAGTGAGTGGTGACTTCCAGGTGTGAGTGAGTGGTGAGTAATGTGAGGACCTAGGACATTACTGGACCCTACTGTAGACTTTACATACTTAGGTCACACTAAATTTATAAAATATATTTTCTTTCTTCAATAATAAATTAACCCTCGCTTATTGTAGCTTTTTTACTTTATGCACTTTTAATTTTTTTTTAACTTTTCTTTTTTGGATGGGGTCTTGCTGCATCGTGCAGGCTGAAGTACACAGCAGCATGACTATTGCTCACTGCAGCTTCGAACTCCTGCGTTCGAGCTATCCTGCCACTTTAGCCTCCCAAGTAGCTGGGGCTATAGGCATGCACCACTACACACAGAACATAGAAAAGGTACGGTAGGCCAGGTGCGGTGGCTCATGCCTGTAATCCTGGCTATTTGGGAGGCCAAGGCAGGCAGATCACGAGGTCAAGAGATCGAGACCATCCTGGCCAACCAACATGGTGAAACCCTGTCTCTACTAAAAATACAAAAATTAGTTGGGCATAGTGACACATGTCTGTAGTCCCAGCTACTTGGGAGACTGAGGCAGGAGAATCACTTGAACCCGGGAGGCAGAGGTTGCAGTGAGCTGAGATCGTGCCACTGCACTCCAGCCCAGGTGACAGAGCAATGCTCCATCTCAAAAAAATAAGCAAATAAATAAAAAAGGTAAATTTTCTAAAAACATTTTCACTCTTTTGAATAACACTTAGCTTAAAACACACTGTACAGCTGAACAAAATATTTTCTTTGTATTCTTATGAACTTTTTTTTATTTTCAAAATTAAATTTTCTTTTTACATTTTAACTATTTTGTTAAAAACTAAAACACAAGCACACATACTAGCCTAGGCCTACACAGGGTCACGATCATCAATATCACTGTCTTCTACCTCCATATGTTGTCCCAGTGGAAGTTCTTCAAGGGCCATAACATGCAAGGAACTGTCATCTCCTATAATAAGGCCTTCTTTGGGAAGACCTCCTGAAGGACTCTCCTGAGGCTGTTTACAGTTACCTTTTTTCCTGTAAGTAGGGGTATAGTTTAAAATAATGATAAATAGTAAACACATAGCCAATAACATGGTATTTTATCAAGTACTATGTACCATACATAATTCTATGTGTAATACTTTAATATGCAGCCTACTGTGCTGCTTGTTCACACCAGCATCACCACAAACATGTGAGTAATGCATTGTGCTAAGACGTTATCATGCTTTTGTCTTTAGGCGACAGGAATTTTTCAGTTCCATTATGATCTTATGGGACCACCATCATATATGCAGTCTGTCATTGACCAAAGTCATTATACAGCGTATAACTGTACAACTATCTTCATTTCACGTAATAGAATGCTTTACCGTAAGTGGTTATGGCAATGTCCTCAAGTAATGAGCAGAGTATTTTTGGATGACAGAAGTTGAAATTTAAGATTATACTAATTAAAACTAAATATTTTTGGTATATAGTAATCTATATGGATTTAGAATTATTTTATTTCCTTATTCAAGACAATGGGTCAAGCCATAAAACCTAACTGGCCACACAGGTCATCAGTTATTCTATACTACCTTATTCCAAACCTGCCACATCTTCCCTGCTCACCTCCAACATGGTGCTAGGGAGAAATTCCATACTAAAGATAATGACAGTTGAAAAGAAGAAAAAAAGAATAAAAAAGTCAAATGATTCCATCAACTCTTTCAATGACCATATATTCCTTGTTTGGAATTTAGTAAATGTTTTAAAACCCAGGAAGGCCGGGCATGTAATCCCAACACTTTGGGAGGCTAAGGCCGTAGGATTGCTTGAGGCTAGGCGTTTGAGTCCAGCCTGGGAAACACAGTGAGACCTCATCTCTAGACAGAAATTTAGGAAAACCTAGCTGTGTGTGGTAGCGCCCACCTGTAGTCTGAGCTACTCGGGAGGCTGAGCCCAGAAGTTCAAGGCTGCAGTGAGCCATGATTGTACCACTGTATTGCAGCCTGGGCAACAGAGTGAGATCCTGTCTCTACAAAAACAAAACCAAACCAAGCCAGAAAAAGAGATACTTCACAAATTACAGAAGATGTAAGATTCTGTTTGCCTTTTCTTGAGATGGAGTTTCGCTCTTGTTGCCCAGGCTGGAGTACAATGGCACGATCTCGGCTCACTGCAACCTCTGCCTCCTGGGTTCAAGCGATTCTCCTGTCTCAGTCTCCTGAGTAGCTGAGATTACAGGTGCCTGCCGCCACGCCCAGCTAATTTTTGTATTTTTAATAGAGATGGGGTTTCATTATATTGGTGAGGCTGGTCTCGAAATCCTGACCTTAGGTGATCCACCCGCCTTGGCTTTGCAAAGTATTGGGATTACAGGAGTAAGCTACTGCACCCAGTCTCTGTTTGCCTTTTTAATATCATCTAATTCATTTTATAAGTAGAGTATCAAGGAAATAATTATCATGGTATAGTTTGGGAAAAGGTGAGTAAATCCTTAACACTGCTGACCCAAGGTTTTATTTGGTAGGTCTAAATCTTGACCTTACAGCTATGAAATTTCAAGTTTGTGCTTGAATACACGACTAAAACAATGAAAATGAAAAGACCAATAGTATGTACCATTTTAGTTTTTATTAATAAAATAGAAACCTAAACTCAGACAACTGCTTTATTCTTGCATCTAATCTGACCATATATTGGAGTAGCAATTCTTTATAAAAGGACTTAGGTGAGAACTGTCAATATATCAGTTCCATCAAAACTCTAGGTTGGAATATCTTAAAAGAGTAAGTTAAATATGAGAAAGCACAGAAATCTCTCCCTCAAACAAGAGGGGCTTCCTTTAATAGTCTTTAATATAGCTCATTTGCAATTGTATGAAAATCCATCACGATCAATCATTTTGCACAATCCCTAAAGGATAAAACTGAGGGAACTCATGGATAATTTTCACAGCTTCATTGTAAAGTCCAAGATCTGAAAGAAACATTTAAGCAAACATTTAATCTACAGTGGAAAGTTGTAACATCAATTATTATCTAAGATATTTTTACCTATTTCCTTTTTCTTACCCTTTTGGAAGTGAATTTCTAGAAATGGAGATATGGATTATGGATTCTTGTATTTAACTGTGATGCCAAAAAAAAAAAAAAGACATGGGAGTACCATCCATTTTGATGTTCATTATACAGGCAGTTTCTGCCTGGTAGTGTTTGGGTGTTATGCATTATTCAGTTCCTTCAATTCATATATTACAACAAAAAAACTAATACTATTTTGTTATATTAAAATATTATCTTTCGACAAATATTAATTAATCTTTACTGAGTTTCTTACATATATAAGCACTACTTAAAAGCAGGTCAAAACAAAATGTACCCCCATTTTCCTTTAGGATCACAAAATTCCATAGAAATTGAAAATATAGCAGTACTAAATCTCTAGACCAATATATATCAAATTAAAAATAAAAAGTTTTCCTGCTAATTACATAAAACCAGTCAATACTAGAATGCTTTATTTACCAAAAGGATGATTATCTTCTTTAAATTGGACATAAGATGTACACAAGATGGTGGCCTTGGCGGTTACTTTTCCAACCACTTCCATAATTCCAGAGATTTCTTCATCAAGCTAAGACACAGAACAAGACATCAATTTGGTGTTATCACATTTTCAGTTGACAATTAATTTGGAAAACTGTTACACAGGTTACTAATCTTTCACTTCAAGTAACAAAGTAATTTTAAAAATTACCAATGCAAAAGTTAAAATGTAACTTGTTAACAAATGTTTGAGTACTTAACTGTCAGCATGTTAACATTCCTGTTACATTTAGTAGTAGCTTCAAGTCCAAAGCTACAATTCAAGTTAAAGCCAAAATCACTATTGAAAATGTCCAGCATTTCTATAAGCAGTAATTTCCTATGAGAGGAATCTTCTATAATCTGTATTTCACAATGTGTTCTGTATACATTAACCAAATAGCATATGGATTTGTCTTGACAAAATGCCAAAACAAGTTTTAAGTATGTTAAACATAAAATGCAAAATAAATAAGTAAAAACTGAAATATATGAACAAAAATAGAAAATAAGATTTAAAACTCTTGAGGGGCTGGTCGAGGCAGGAGGATTGCCTGAGACCAAGAGTTCAAGACCAGCCTGAGCAACATAGGAAGACTCCATCTCTACGAAAAACAAAACAAAACAAAAATTAGCCAGGCATGGTTGAGCATGCCTGTAGTCCCAGCTACTGGGGAGGCTAAGATGGGAGCAACTTGATCTCGGGAGGCTAAGGCTGCAGTGAGCTACAATGGTGGCACTGCATTCCACCTGGGGCAACAGAGTGAGACCCTGTCTCAAAATAAAAAACAAAAACAAAACAAAAAATCTCTTGAGGAAGAAAAAAGCAATTTAAATTTTTCTTATGTGATTTTATGGTCTTTCATAAGGAATGAGAATTGTTATCCAGTATTTATGGGATATGTTCAAAATCATGAAACCCAAAAAATCATTGGTTAAAAATGTAAAAGGAAATATAATGAGAGAATAGTACAAGAATTTAATTTTAGAGCCAGGGACATTTTACCAGCTCATTCTTTTTAAATTCATTCCAAAAAATTAGAAACATCGGCAACAAACCAAATCCAGATGAATTAACTATAATATATATGAGACTTATTAATATTTAAACATACGGGTTCCGTCAACTCGATGGTTCCATTTTTTCCTTCTCCATCTGAAAGAATAAACATTTTTCCAGTGGGATGAATCTAAAAACGAAACATAAGATTAAAATCTCACTGAAACGACAACAAAAAAGTTTGACAAAAGATGAGTACATTGATCCTTAGTTGAGCACAAATCAACTGTTTTTTGAACAATTTATTTGTTCTATTCATTCAGTTTATTCAACTTATTAGTTCAAATTATAATCTTATGTTACCAAATCTCTTCATGGAACACAGTTAATTTTGAATCTCAGATAAACAAGGATTTTTTTTTTTTGTAGTGTGTAAGTAGGTTCTGTATTTGCTAAATATGGCAACCCTATTCTAATAACAGATCAAAGGAAGCCCACCCTATCGAAAAGTGAAAGCTGCTGGCACTCATGATTTAGCACATACCCCATGGAGGGTATGTTTTAAAAATCAGGCATGATGAAGTAAAAGGAGAACTGGTTGCTAGAATATCTGTGTCCTACTCCTGAGAAGCAGCTGTAAAGAGCGCTGTCAGATCGCGTTTGAATGCTACCTTCGCCACTTGCTGAGTTTCTGAGCATTTTAGTCAACCACCTACCACTCATACTCAGTCTCCCTACTTGGGAAGTCATTCCAACACTCATTTAAGGAGAAGGAAGTGTGGATGAAATGAGCTACTAAATAAGTCTTTATATAACGGTTTTCTTTTCCTCAGCTTTTCAGGTCACTGATTCCAAGACTTTGGGCCTGTTTCTCACCTGTAGAATGAGGGAACTTCACTGTAATAGTGGGGTTAGATAACTCGCTACTACGGGACCCAAAGCGGACAGTCAAGGCATGTTTTACAGAGAAGCGATTACGAGGAAAGGAGGTTTGCAAAAAGAAGTAATTTCAGAAGAGAAGGAAACCAGCGGATTAGTTTTGTCGGCGTCCATCACGTCTGAGTAAACTAAGAAATCTGAAGGTAGATATGGGAGTCGTGTTTATAATTTCCTTTATGTAAGCACGGCCAGAACGGAGGCGACGGGCACTGTAATTTAGAACGCAGAGCATCTGAAAACACCTTGTTTCCGTGTCACAAAAGAGGCGCCAAAATGGGGCTACAACGGCTAAAGAATTTCCAAAAAGTCTCCTTTTGCAAAATACAGGATTCGGGAGCGCAGTGATCTGAGGCTTACCGTCCTTTTTCATCCCCCGTTATCCACTCAGAATTCGCCACCAAGGCGGTCACGGGGTCCCTCCCTCCAGCTACGGACAGGGGAGCCCATGACTGCGAACCCGCATACCTTTTCCAGCCTCCCTACGAAGCAGACAGGCTTGTCGATGAACTGAGCTAGCATGCCGGCGTTGATGCGCGACCTCGGTAACTCCATCGTGTCCACCATGATTATGGTCCAAGATTTCAGCTGGCGGGAAACCCACGGACTACTGAAACTGTGCGCCCCGCGGGTGTCTATGGGGCAGATTTCCCGGCACCAATCAGCGAAGACTAGCCCTCCAGCTTCGCCAATTAAATGCGCGGAAACCTAAATCGCAATCGCGCTGTCTCTGAAAGGGGTGGAGAAGGGGCGGGATGCGTCCGGAAGTGGAGACTGGCTGCTTAGTGACGCACGGCGTCCTGGAAGTTGCCTGATACAGGGCGAGAGGCAGTGGAGGCGGGGCTTGGATAGGGGCGGAACCTGAGGCTACTCTTCTGCGATCACAGGATTCTCGGCGGTGACTTGACCCCGGAAGTGGGGTGTGGAGCTCCGGTGCCGGTGCGGCGGGGGACTGCGGCGCGTGCCTCAGGTACCTCTTCTCGCGGGAGGCGCCGCAGCCTTACTATTACCCCATTCTTCCCGCGGACAGAGTCAAAAGAGCTAGGCGGGATTTCGGTACCAGCTGCTGCCGCGGTGCTGTGGGTGCTGCGTACCAGCTGTTACTGTTGCCCCGCCTTCCCTCTTCCCGGTTCTGCGTGGGAGGCGCGGGAGTTTTGCTGAATGCTATGTGGTGTGGCGTCGGGGTTGTGATACCCGCCCCCTTGGAGATGGGGAGAGGGGTCATCAGTGCTCTTGATCACTTTCTTCGGGCTTTTGCCACTTGTTGACTGAGGGTCGATTTACTCCCTTCGCTGCGTCACTCTACTTTTTCCAGTTTCTCCACCTGTAAGAAGAGAGTGACTCGATTACTTCTAAGACGTTTTTTAGCCCAACCTGGCCATACTGCGGAGGTGCCGGTTCTCTCACCCCGCTACCTCCTCCGTGTTGGCAGCCAATAGAAGCACTTAAGGATGGGTAACGGAGAAGGACTACTGGCCACTACCAGATGAGACAAGCTTAAATCGTTGTAGACCCCGAGTTAGTGTTCCCCGAGCTAAGGTTCCCCCTTGTGAGGCGTATTTTCCCCATCGGCAAAACGAAGGGTTAGGCGGAATGATTTGCAAGGTCCCAGTTGACTCTAACTTTTGGCCCTATGTTTGACTCAACAGTTTAAACCCCCTCAGCAGTCTTTCTGTCGTTGCCCTCCACACTGCGAGACTCTGGAGGGCGATCTGGAGGTCTGGAAGATAACCGATTCCTGGGAGATTGGGGTTAGTCTCCAATCTGTCCCTGGCTCATCTTGTGACCCGAAGCCGGTGGCCTTGCCAGGAATATTCTAGAATGAATGCGCATAAAAATACCTTCAAACGGTACTGTGGAAATTGGACAGAAGTTTTAATTGGGTATTATAACTTTGTGGAAACTGAGTGTGAATTTGCCCAAAGTTACAGAATTGTCATCGTTCAAATTCCCTTAAGCAAAAAAGATCCGATTTGAGACTTGATGTGGCAATTTAAGATTGGAATCTCATGTACGATAATTAAATGATAGTCTCCCTTAGTGTTTACTTAGCACTTAATAGGTTTGTCTTAGTTTTACTAACAGTAGTTTAAAGGATTTCATTAAACAGATGTAGAATGTGTGTCAGTGGTGTATAAAAAAGTTGTGGTTGTATTGGTACAAGTCAATAAAGTCCATTTTGTATTAAAGCTTTAAGTCTTTTGTACTTTAGCATTGTTTTGCAAAGCAAGTTGATGTGCATTATATAGGGGAGAGTACACACATGAATGTCTTTAATAGCATTTTTTTTTTTTAGGCAAGATCTTGCTCTGTCACCCAGACTGGAGTGCAGTGGCATGCTCATAGCTCACTGTAGCCTTTAACTCCTAGGCTTAAGCGATCCTCTCACCTCAGCCTGCAAGTAGCTGGGACTATAAGCACATACCACCACACCCAGCTAATAAATACATATATATATATTTTTTGTACAGATGGGGCCTCGCCATGTTGACCAAGCTTATCTCAAACTCCTGGGCTCAAGCGATCCCTCCCTCCCCTCTCTCTCTCCCGAAGTACTGGGATTACAGGTGTGAGCCTTGGTACGCACCCTGTAATAGCGATTTTTTTTTTGAAGAGCAGTCCTGAGAGTACCAGATGTTAATGTCATTGTTTACTTGCAGTGAAAACGACCACTTTTAAGCAAAGGCTTTCTTTTAAAACAGGGAGATGAGCAAGAAGATAATTTAAAAGTTTTTTTTGCATATTTTTGAGTCACTTAAAATATTACAAAATATATGATGTACAGAGAAAAGTATAGCTAGCCGATTTGCGTAGTTTTGAGAGAAATGAAGTGAATCCATAGGGCCTGTCATTCAGCTGAAGAAATGGAACTTTACCAGTTACCAGTAAATTTTACCAGTTTGCACTTCCCCAGTTAAGCCCTTCTTGCTACAGCCTTAAGTAAACACTATCTTGAAATTTGTGTTAAGCTTCCTAAGCCTTTCTACATAGTTTTATTACACATGCAAGCATTTCTAAATGGTATGTTGTTTAATATTGCCAATCTTTGACTTTTATATAAATAGAAACGTATATATCTTCTGACTTGTTTCTTTTGTTTGTTTTTGAGATTCGCCTATATTGATGAATGTATGTAGAGCATATTTTTATTTTGTTACAGGTAGGCATGAGCGGGGCAGTAGTGGGCTGAGCCCCAACCCACTAGAAATGTCGGGTGATGGTTTGGCAGTTATCGAATTTGCTTCTCTAAAAATGACAATTCGGCAGCGCCAGGGAGAGGCCATTTCCTGATGGTCCACACCTGTTATCAAAATGTTAATTGAATGTAGACCCGAGGGAGAAACAGCTTCCTGGGCATGCATATTAAGAGACAAAGATGGTAAAGTATGAAAGTATGATCTTCCAGGTACACTCCACCGGAAAAAAGGAAGAAAGCCTCAGATGGGCGTGCGTGTAACTTCCTAAAAACACTTCCCAAGGCTAAGGAGGGCTCTGTGCCTGCGGGCAGCCTATCCTAAGGGAAGAACCATGGGAAAGCTAAGGAGGGCTCTGTGCCTGCGGGCAGCCTATCCTAAGGGAAGAACCATGGGAAAGCTAAGGAGGGCTCTGTGCCTGCGGGCAGCCTATCCTAAGGGAAGAACCATGGGAAAGAGACAAACTTATAAAACTCCTAGCATTGGGCCCGGCGCAGTGGCTCACACCTGTAATCCCAGAACTTTGGGAGGCCGAGGCGGGTAGATCACCTCAGATCTGAAGTTCAAGACCAACCTGGTCAACATGGTGAAACCCTGTCTCTACTAAATACACAAAAAATTAGCCGGGCGTGGTGGCGGGCACCTGTAGTCCCAGCTACTCGGGAGGCTGAGGCAGGAGAATGGCGTGAACCCGGGAGGCGGAACTTGCAGTGAGCCGAGATCATGCCACTGCACTCCAGTCTGGGCCGCAGAGCGAGACTCCGTCTCAAAAAAATAAAAAAAAAAAAAGTTAGGATCAACTGTTAAGTGGGATACTTGACCTTCTCTCTTTAACCTTCACATTCCTGCTTATGTTTCTAACAAGCACACCCTTTTTTCTTTCCTGTTTTAATGCCTTTTTAAGTAAACTTCCATTCCTGCTCTGGAACTTGCCAAGGTCTCTTTTTCTGCTTTATGCCCCTCAGTCAAATTTTTCTTCTGAGGAGGCAAGGACTGAAATTGCTACTGACCCGTAAGGATAGGCCACCGGTAAGTTGGGGTAACTTGGATTTCTGCCACTAGAATTAAAAAAATGATTTCCCCAAATGGTGGTACCAGTTTACCATCTTACCTGGACTATAAGAGAGTTACAGTTATCGTATATTCTTGGCAACCCTTGAAGTTTTTTCCCCCAATTTGATGGATATGAAATGTTTTTTTGTCGTGACCCTAATTTGCATTCCCTGATTACTGATAAGGTTGAACATCTTTTCAGATTTTTATTGGCTATTTATGTTTGTCTTTTATTCCTTGATTTTTCTTTTTCTTACTGACTTTTAACAGCTTTGTATGAGTGGGATATTGTAATGGTACAAGTGTTGTCCGTTTTTGACCTGTCTTTCCATTTCCTTCCTTCATTCTGTCCTTTTTTTTTTTTTTAAGTAGAAAGACCTCTTTTAATACAGTTAAACCTTTTCCCCTTAAGTTTAATGTAGGAGAAAAGTCCATTAAAATCTCACTTACGAATTCTTTCATACATACTCTTAAAGGTATTTTATTTTCCTAAAGTTTTAGAGTTTTCCTTTCATATTTAATAGTCCATCATCTAGAATTCACTTTTCATGTATTTTGTCAGATAGGTTTTCAATCTCTTTGTTTTGTTTTAATTTCAATTGTCCTAATGTGATTTGACTGTATCACCTTTTTGCCACTGACCTTCACTTGTCACCTTAAGTTTACAGATATGTGTGGAGTCAATTCTGTTCTATGGATCTATTTTTCTGTCCCTGAACCACAACCTATTTTCTTTAATAGTGTAGCCTTATCATAACTTTTGATGTCTGGGGCTGTGTTCCCAGGAATGTCTTGGTTATTTTTATCTCTTTGCTGTTCCATATAGAATGTAGCTTACGAATTTCCATGAAAAACTGTGTTGGAATTTGGATCAAAACTGCATTGAATCCTTGGAAGTATTTCAGGAAAAGTAACAGCTGAATGTCAACTTTACTATTCTTGAGCCATTTTGGTCCCTTAAAATCTTTCCAAAAAGTCTCATACTTTTCTACATAAAAATTTTGACTTTTAGCTTAGATTTATTCCTAGATACCTTTTTTGTGTTGCTATTATGAATGGTATCATATTTTAAATTAAAGATTTTAACTGATTGTTTTAGTATATAGAAATGCCGTTTTAAGAATTTTCTATCAGTTTTTTTGGAATTTTCTGTTCATATTTGAATAATTATAGTTTTGTTTCTTAAGCATTCTTACATATTTTATGTATTTTTCTTACCTTTTGCCTGGGATAGAGCCTTCAGTACCATTTTGAATAGAAAGTGTTTAAGTCAAGATGGAGTCTGGCTGCATAAACAAAAGTATCTTTAATGCACAAATGCTTATTCTTACATGTGAAAGAAGTCCACAGCTGTGCAACTTAGTACTTATGTGGTATTGCCACTAAGACTCAGGGCCCCAGGTTCTTTCTGTCTTTCTGTACTTCTATGTTCAATATCTATTTCCATATTTATGGTTACCTCATAGGCCAGGTAAGTGATGGAGATTCAGCTATCAAGTAAATCCACATTTCATGTGGCAGAGAAGTGGACAGGCAAGAGTATACCTCCATGAGATTCAGCTTGGTTTAAGGAGCATTTCACGAAGTCCTTCCCAACTTGAATTTCTGTTTATTAGGTTAAGGAATTTTCCTTCTATTCCTAGTTTGATAAGCGTTTTAATTGAATGGTTATGGAATTTGATGAAATGCATTTTTTTGCCTTAATTGAGATGATTGAAATGAGTATATATATTTCAGTGTTTGAACCAAGCTCACATTCCTGGAAGTTTGATTATGATATATTGTCTTTTATTATATATTCCTGAATTTGATTTGCTGTTGTGGATTTGTGATTTGTTTAGGATTTTTTAAAATCCATGTTCATGAGTGAGATTGGTCTGTAATTTTCCTTTTTTGTATATTCCTTGTCAAAATTTGACATTATGGTTATGAGACAGGATAATTCCCTGGACCCCTTTGTGGGACTTGTAACCAGAGTGTGACTTGTTTGCTGCCATGAACTCAAATATCTGATGGGAGGGGGAGTATGCAGGTGAGCAGGTGCAGGAGCTGGGGTGAGTGATTTTGGCCTCCGGCCCCACAGCAGTGTCTAGGGACGTTACAGTGCTCTTTTAGCCCTGCCGTCTGGGAATGACTTAAGTGTTAAATAGCTCAGTGGAGTCAGTGTGACAGCCTTTTTGGGTTTCTGCACCCAGTGCATCCTGAATTCTTGTCTAGCGTCCAGGAGGAATCAGGTCACATGGACTTGAAAGATGGTGAATGTGGACATTTTATTGAGTGATGGAGGTGGCTCTCAGTGGGATGGTGATATGGTTTGGCTGTGTCCTCACTCAAATCTCATCTTGAATTGTAGCTCCCATAATTCCCATGTGTTGTGGGAGGGACTCGATGAGAGAGAACTGAATCATGGGGACAGTTTCCCCCATAGTGTTCTTATGGTAGTGCATAAGTCTTATGAGATCTAATGGTTTTATAAGGGGAAACCCCTTTCACTTGATTTTTTTTTTATCCTCTCTTGTCTAACGCCATGTAAGATGTACCTTTTGCTTTCTGCCATGATTGTGAGGCCTCCCCAGCCACGTGGAACTGTGAGTCCATTAAACTCCTTTTTCTTTGTAAATTACCCTGTCTCGGGTATGTCTTTACCAGCAGTATGAAAATGAACTAATATAGATGGGGAGCTGGAGAGGGGAAGGAGTGGGAAGATGATCTTCCCATGACCAATCTCCTCCCTCACTGTCCCCAGCCAAACTCCCCTCGACACTCAGATGCTTCCTCTCTTCTCTCCTCTGCTGCGCCATTCTGCTGCTCTGCCACTCTTCTGCTCGTGGAGGGGTTTGGGGTTTATATGGGCACAGAATAGGGGGACATAGTGGGCCAAAAGGCAACATTTGGGTGCAAAAACAGCCTGTTCACATTTAGGGCTGTGGGTCCAGGCTTGAGGGTGAAGCCCTCGCCAGGGACCCCACCCTTCTGCCGCCTGTCCATATCAGTTATACTAGTTTTGTGAAATTAGTGTGGAGTGTTTCTTTTATTTATTCTCCAACATTGCATATAAAACTGAAATTATCTATCGAGTGTTTGGTAGTGTTCAGCTATAAAACCTTTTAGATCTGCTATAGTTACCTTTGACTAGAGCTTTAGACATTTCCCACAAGTTTTTATAAATAGATGTACATTAAGTTCTAAGTATTTTCTAGTTTCCAGCATATTTCTCTTTTGACCCATGCATTATTTTTGTTTCAAAATATATAGGTTTTATTAAAGTTATTTTGATAATTCCCAATGAAATTGCATTATAATCTGAGGGTATCGTTGGTCTCATTCTTTGAAATTATATGAGACTAATTCTTTGAAATTATGTGAGGCTTGCTTTAAGGCTTATTAGGAACATGAACAATTTTTCATGTGTGCTTGGCAAAAAAATGTATTTTCTAGTTGTTGGATCCAGTGTGTAAATTGCAGTGTTCACATAATTCTGTTATCTTTTTGTCTGCTTGTCTCAATCATTGATAAATATATGACATAGCCTATAGATGGTAGCATTGTCAAATTTCTCCTTGAAGCCCTGATAACTTTTGCTATATAGATACATTTCTTTAAGAGACAGGGTCTTAGTCTGTTGCTGAGGCTGGGGTGCAGTGGTGTGATTGTGGTGCACTGCAGCCTTGAACTCCTGAGCTCAAGTGATCTCTCCTCAGCTTCCCAAGTAGTTGGGACTACAAGCACGTGCCATCACACCCAGCTAATTAAAAAAAAAAAAAAAAATCTTTCTTTTTTGTAGAGACGGGTTCTTGCTTTGTTGCCCAGGCTGGTCCTTAACTGCTAGGCTCAAGCAGGCCTCCCTCCCCGGCCTCCCAGAGTGCTAGGACTACAGGTGTGAGTCACTGTGCCTGGCCTGGCTTTAAAGTTTTTGTTGTTGTTGTTTGCTACTATTATAGACATGCTAGCTGTCTTTCGGTTAGAATTTATTTGTTTTATCTTTTTCTATCCTATATCTCACCTAGGGGAGACAAGACCCATGGGCCTGTATGTTCATTTTCTCATTTCTTTTGTGGCTTAGCTGACAGCTGGCCTGGCAGGGCTCAACTGAAGGTAAAAACAGGCTGATACCAGCCAGTGGGCTCCAGTGGCTGGCCCCCTTCTTCTTCAAGAAGTCACTTCCTTCTAAATCAGATTTCCATTAGGACATAATTGCCTAGATGTATGGGGAATGGATTCCTTTCTAAGAGAGCACTAGTGTTTGACAGATCATGAGTGATTTGCTATTTCTCTGCTTAAGTTTTCTCCAGTAAACCTTAGACTTTATACTTGTGTGGCCCTTCTGTTATTTGTGTTTGTGCTGGCCTGACAGCTTTAACTTTTTTTGTATTCTTATGTTTTAGGTTTTCTGTCTTGTAAATAGTGCATATAGCTGGAGATTTGTTTTTTCTGTCTTTTGTCCATTTATATTTATTGTGGCTACTTATGTATTATGATTTGTCTTAGTCTATGTAGTGTTGCTATTACAGAATACCCCAGACTGGGTAATTTATACAGAAAATAAAATTGGCAGGGGAACTGGCTCACTCCTGTAATCCCAGGAATTTGCGAGGCCGAGGTGGGTAGATCATTTGAATTCAGGAGTTAGAGACCAGCCTGGGCAACATGGTGAAACCCCATCTCTTCAAAAAATACAAAAATTAGCTGGGCATGGTGGCGTGTGTGCCTGTGGTCCTAGCTACTTGGGAGGCTGAGGTGGGAGGATGGCTTGAGTTCAGGAGGTGGAGGTTGCAGTGAGGTAAGATTGTGTCACTGTGCTCTAGCCTGGGCGACAGAGTGAGACCCTGTCTCCAAAAACAATGAAAAAAAAAGGCCGGGCGCCGTGGCTCACACGTGTAATCTCAGCACTTTGGGAGGCCGAGGTGGGTGGATCACCTGAGGTCAGGAGTTCGAAACCAGCCTGGCCAACGTGATGAAACTCCATCTCTACTAAAAGTACAAAAATTAGCCAGGCTTGGTGGCAGGTGCCTGTAATCCCAGCTACTCAGGAGGCTGAGGCAGGAGAATCGCTTGAACCCAGGAAGTGGAGGTTGCGGTGAGCGGAGGTTGCGTCACTGCACTCTAGCCTGGGTAACAAGAGCAAGATTCCATCTCAAAAAAAAAAAAAGGATGTCTTATAGTTCTGGAGGCTTGGATGTCCAAGGTCCAGGGGCCCACATCTGGCAAGAGCTTGTTATAAGGTAGACAGAAAGGCAAGAGACCATGAGAGAAATGTAAGGGAAGGAGACTAAACTTTTTTTCAGGAACCCACTTCCCCAGTAACTAACCCACTCTAGCTATAATGGCATTAATCCATTTATGAGGGCAGAGCTCTCATAACCTGGTTACCTTTTATAGGTCCCAGCTCTCAACACTGTTGCATTGACAATTAAGTTTTCAACACATGAACTTTGGGGAACATTTTCAAACCATAGCAGGATTAATTTCCATGTAATTTTTTGCTTCCGATGTGTTCTGTTTTGTTGTTATTTTTTCCTTTCTTGCCTTCTTTTGCATTGATTTTTTTTGTTACTTTTTTCTTCTTTATCAGTCTGTGTTAATTTGAATGTTATACATCATATATTTTTGGGAGGGGGGCCACCGTACAAATTTTAACCTGCCACCATGGTCCGAAAGTTTGTCTCTCCCCCCACCCAATTCATATGCTGAAATCCTAACCCCAAGGTGATGGCATATAGTATTAGGAGGTAGGGCCTTTGAGAGGGCACATGAATTGGGTTCATGCCCTTATAAAAGAGTCAGAGAGATCCCTTGCTCCTTCTACCATATGAAATTATAGTGAAAAGATGGCTGTCTGTGAACCAGAAAGTGGGCATTCATCAGACACCGAATATACTGGAGCTTTGATCTTACACCTTCCAGCCTCCAGGACTGTGGGAAGTAAATTTCTGTTTATAAGTTACCTAATTTATGGTATTTTGTTACAGCAGCATGGACAGACTAAGAAGCATGCATATTACTCTTAAAGTCGAAAGTTACTTTGGGTCAAGACAGAACCTATAACTCCATTTACCTTTTCCCAATTTTTATGCTGTTGTCTAGAGATTTAGTTCTGTTTTGATTTCTTGTAATCCCACAATTTACATTCTTATAACTCTGCCTAGACATTATTATTGCTTTATGCAGTTAATATGCTTGAAATTGCCCATATATTTATCATTTTCTTTACTTAATATTTATTTTTACAGCTTCATCAGTTCATGTTTGTGTTTTTCTGAGTGTTTATTTCATTCGAGTTCTCAAAGCATAGTTTTATTATCTTTTTGTGGTATAGAATTCTAAATGGACAGTTAATTTCTCCCAAAACTACTGTAATGATAATATTTTATTCTTGTAATGTCTGCTTTGTTTTACATTGTGATTTTGCTGTAGGCTTTTCATGTCTCGTTATTTGCTTGATCCTCAGTTGTAAGAGGATGGTAGTGATGGCTGCACAACAACGTGAATATGCCTAATGCCACTAAACTGTACACTTAAAAATTGTTTAAATGATAAATTGTATGTAATATGTTTGTTACCACAGTTAATAAGTAAAACAAAGTTTAAGCTGGTTAAAGTGGCAGTGTTACTTGTACCAAAAGCACCTTGATTTATTAATCCAGCCATTCTGCATCCTGAACCCAGAATGGTCCGCCTGAAATATCAAACTGATAACTCTCCATCCAGTGATTTCCTCCAGCATCACTATTAAGTCCAAACTCCGTGGCATGGCATATAAGAAAGACATTCCAGGTTCTGGCCTTGACTTACCTTTACCTTTAATGCTCTCCCTCCCCAGTACCTCCCCAATACTTTATTATAACCTTCACTGAGATCTTGGTTAATGTATAGTCAGATTTGTTATACTCAGCAACTAGCAGAATCCCCATATTGGCTCTTTTAAAAGAGCATTTGTGGTACAAAAAACCAGGTGCATGACCTTTGAGCAGCCCCTCTGTAACCAAATAGAAAGCCGAAAGCAATACCAGAGCACGTTTTTTCTGGTAATATAGCAAATCAGACATTCAGAGAAATCACTCCCTGTGCAGTCCATCTAAAAATGTTGGATTACGTGTTTTTAAAAATATACGGCTAAATCAATACAAGATTTACAAAATTACCTAGAAACTAGAAAGGACAAGGATCTTCAAATCCACAAGAGTGTATGTTAGTACTAGAGCTGATGTTGTTGAAACTGGAGAGTTCCCTGAACCTCCTTGCAGGACATGGGACAAGGGCGGGCGTGGCTTGTCTCTTTGGCTGGGGTTTGGGGTTTATAAGGGTACAGGATGGAGGGTGTAGCAGGCCAAAAGGCAGCATTCGGGTACGGAAACAGGAATGCCTGTTCCCATTTAGGGCTGCGGGTTTTCAGGCTTGAGGGTGGGGCCTTTGCCAGGGAACTGCCCTCTTCTATCTAGTATTTTCCTGCCTCCTGTCCATATTATTTTCCCTATGGCCATTGCTTTGGGTATGTATTTTCCCGTCCTCATGTTGATCTCATTCTGGTGATTTCTCACTGAAGGAGAGACTGTCAGATTACTTTAGTCTCTCTCACTTAACTTTTTATTGCTGGCAGCTTCTTGTTTCTGAGTCTAGTCCTGAAAATCAGATGGATGTACACATTGCTGGTTCACTCAATTCCCAGTGGCTAACAGGCACTCATCATATGTGAGTCTGCTGGGTGGAAATTGGGTCTTCCGAGACTCAGACTTTAAAAATTAAGGTCTGTGAGTGAGTTGAAGAATTAGGAGCAGTTTACAGTTCTTTGAACTTGAAATTCAACCTTCTTTCTTTGCTCTGCTCAGAGTTTTTCCTGTCTGGTACCCTGTTTGACAGAGTCCTCCTTGGGCAGTTACACACCATTCAAACCATTGCCCTCCTGACTCCTCCCTCCCTCCCCTTTTCCCTATCAAGAGCTGTGATCTCTGAATGGAAGTGGAAGATGATCTTGTCAGGGAGGGGTAGAAGGAAGGGAAGAAATCTAGTCCTGTAATACTTTGGGGTCTCCTTTAAGTGGGATGTCTGGCAGTCTTTTTTTCTGGTAGATATAGCTCTTGTATTTTAGAATTAAGCTCAGGCAGTGGGGATGGACAAAGTATTTTCCACATCTTCTTTGTGGTTCATGCTCCTGTTATTGCTCGTTTGCTCACTTAACCATTTATTCATTCCTTTGATAGGATTTCTGAGTACAGAAATACACTCTTGGTCGATTGTATTTCTTGGTCAATACCCATTGATGATGAAGTTCATGGAAGTTTGACTCAGACTTTGGGATATGGTCTCTCATTTTTAGTTGATAGAGCTATTGCCAATTTTTTTTAGTGTGTTTCTTTATGTACATTTTGTTGTAAAACAGCTGGCTCTCTTGTTTACTCAGCAGTCTGAAGCAAGTCATTAGACAGCTAGCAGTACTTTTTGACTAGAATGTGAGTAACATTTTGCATGTTGAGGCATGGTTGATGCTGGTTTTATACAGGACTTAGCACTTTGCTTTGTGCCCATTGACATTGTGAGAGGTGGTAGAGAAATAGGATAAAGAAGCAGGAAGTAGATTGGTTAATTCCTTGAATTTGGAGAAAGTGCCTCATCTAATTTTGTTTGTCTAGGGCCTACCACAGTGCCTGTCCAATTTTGGGCCCTCAAAAGATGTTGGTTGAATGAATTAAATAGTGAACAAACAAATGACTGAGTGTTAGAAGAAGTTTGTTCTTAAATGGGGAGGAAGTAATAAGCCTTCTGATGATGCGGTTAGGCTACATTGAAAGTCAAAATAATTTTAGTTGGCAGTTTAGGGAGTGATTCTTTTGGATGTTGAATGTGATGGTTCCTATTTTGTGTAAACATTAAAATGAGTGAGCAAATAGAGTATTTTAAAGACCCACACTGAATAATGTTTTATTTTTAAATTTATTCTTGGTCCCCAGTGCTCTAGAGAGTTGTAAAAAGGTGTGACCTCACATCCCATGACTTAATTCTCCCTTAGGTCATTATTTAGATGTGTTTGTCTCACCTAAGATATTTGTTTTATGTAGGGAGATGCTTTTTGTTAGAGTTGTCTGAAGTCTTTTGCAAGGTGTATTTTCATTTTCAAAATGCAACACCAAATGAAGTTGCTTCAGAAATTCTTCTTGTATGGTAGTGTTATTTATACCCAAATCAAAATAGTTTGTTTGTGGCAGTTATGTAGTTGTGTTTGTAACTTTCCTAAAACATATAAATGTGTCATTGTGTCATTAATTTAGATGACTCAGGATAACACTAAAGGGTGTACATTGCCTTCTTTGTCAGTGATTGAGACCCAAATGATAAATTCTTAGTGCAGTTTGTTTCTAAGCTCTCAAAAAGGCAGTAACCTTGTATTCTAAATCTTATCTTCTAAGGATGGTAGTTAGCATCCTTCTTTAGGAAAAAAAACTATGGTTTTCACATGTATAGCATTAAAAAAAAAAACCACTTGAAATTAAGATGTTTTCTGACTGAAGTGCATGACACATTAGGTGATCATACCCATTTACACACAGAGGAGTTACAACATTTTTATTATTCACTGTCATTGTTCACACTGAAGAAAAGGGCAGTATTCTGAGAGTTCTCAGGTGAAGTCTGACACTCCCAGACCTAGGGGAATGTCTTTAACCTAGAGAGTGCTGCTGAGTGGTTAATGTTGAAAAAGAAGTCCCTTTCTTGTAATGTCTTGGTTCTCAACCTAGGGCAGTTTTGTCCCCTAAGAGACATTTTGCAATGTCTGCAGGCATTTTTGGTTGTCACAGTGGGGGATAGGAAGGCACTTAGTGGGTTAAAGCCAGGGATGCTGCTAAACATGATACAGTGCTAGGGACAGCCTCCTACAACAAAGAATTATCTGATTCCGAATGCTTAGAGTGGAGAGATTGAGAAACCTTGGTCTAACTTAATATGAGATTTTTCCTCCCTAAATTAGTAGATTGAGGGGAGACTTTGTTATTCTGTTCTGTTTTTCATATTGTGAATAAGAAGCAGTAGAGGAAAAAAGCAGTCATTTCTTATCACTGCTAGGCTACCCTTCTTGATTCTGAAAACCATAGGGCATTCAATTAAAAAGAAGACAAACACAAATCCTTAAATCCATCAACAGCAAAACCAAAACCTTCCCTGACTATTCTCTAGTAGATACTTTGAGGCTCAAATTTATTTACAAAGTAATGGAGGAGAGTAAAATTGTTTGATGTCTGTTTTACCCAAGTGAGGCCATCTGTGTTCAGTGATGGAAATAGGATCTGACAAGAGGGGAGGTTCTGTTCTAAAATTGTCTTAGGTGAAGTTGTTAGTTTTCAAGATAACTTTATCATATGGATATGAGAAGTTATTCTGTAGAGACAGTATACCGTTGTCCTTTGGTATCTCTAGGGGATTGGTTCCAGGACTTCCTGCTGATACCCAAATCCACAGATGCTCAAGTGCCTTTTCTTAAATGATATAGTATTTGCATATAGCTTGTGTACATCCTTCCATATACTTTGTCCCTAAATTACTCAGAATATCTAACTCTGTGTAAATAGTTATATTTTAAATTTTGGGCTGGGCGTGGTGGCTCATGCTTGTAATCCCAACACTTTGGGAGGCCAAGGTGAGTGGATCACTTGAGGCCAGGAGTGCGAGACCAGCCTGGCCAACATGGTGAAACCCCATCTCTACTAAAAAATACAAAAATAGCCAGGCTTGGTGGCGGGTGCCTGTAATCCCAGCTACTCGGGAGGCTGAGGCAGGAGGATCGCTTGAACTTGGAGGCAGAGATTGCAGTGAGCCAAGATTGCGCCACCGTAACCCAGCCTGGGTCACAGATTGAAGCTCTGTCTCAAAAAAAAAAAAAAGAAAAAAGAAAAGAAAAAATAAATTTGTATTAATTGTACTTTTTTTTTTTGAATATTTTTGATTCATAGTAGGATTGCAGGACCTATGGATGTGGTGGGCCCACTCTATTCTAGAAAATTAGTAATTCCAGATTATGTAATGCTTGCCATGCTAGCAGGATTTACTATTATAGTAACAGCAATGATTCCAGACAGTTCCTGGTAGTAGATGTCTTACATGTTAATGATGAGTGGCTGGCAGTTGAGATTATCAAATGAAGCCTCTGGCCTGCTCTCCATGGCAGACAGAGCCAACCATTAAAAGTCATCCAGTCGTGGGAATAAACTAGACTGCCCTTCCCCCAATTCTCTTTCACCTAGGATTTCCTTTATCGTGTTTAAGGATTTCATGTTTGAAATCCACATGTCTCATTTGGAAAAAGCTTTTCCTGCCTTTAATTTAGTATACAGTACAATAAGAAAATGATTGAAATTATGAGGATCAAGAAAAAATAAAATGAATTAAATAAAAAGTTTCAGTTTGGCTCCTGTTGAACCCTATACAGTGAAGTTCTCTGGAGCCCTTTGCATTCCTCCAGAGTCCTCCCTGGCTTGATGCTCTAGAATTGATTTGTAGCTCACCAACTTCCTAAGCATTTTAGATGTGCTGTTTTGGCTAAAAGTAGTATCATTTAAATTCTCAGTTGGCTGAAAGCATCTATAAGGTTATATTAGATAAGTTTTATTAACTCATATAACTTCCCTTTTTAATGGATGTTACATATGTGTATGATGTGACATTACATTTAAGGGACGAATGAAAAGATTAGGAGTATTAAATTAGAGGACGCTTTTTTTAATGTATTTTAATTTTAAAAATATTTTTGTAGGTATATAGTAAGTGTATATATTTAGGACAGGCTCTCTCTCTCTCTCTTTTTTTTTTTTTTGAGACGGAGTTTTGGTCTTGTTCCCCAGGCTGGAGTGCCATGGTGTGATCTGCAACCTCTGACTCCCGGGTTCAAGTGATTCTCCTGCCTCAGCCTTCCAAGTAGCTGGGATTATAGGCATGTGCCATCATGCCTGGCTAATTTTGTATTTTTAGTAGAGACAGGGTTTCTCCATGTTGGTCAGGCTGGCCTCAAACTTTCAACCTCAGGTGATCCGCCAGCCTCTGCCTCCCAAAGTAATGGGATTACAGGCGTGAGCCACTGTGCCCAGCCAGGACAGGCTCTCTTAAAAGTGAGGTTGCCGCCACCACTTTGAATATACAATGGTATATTCTTCTGTATATACCATTGTAAAAGCTGCATGGTTCTGAGGGTGTTTCTAAGCTTAGCCAGCAGAAGTGGAGTGGAAATATGAGTTGAAGGAGAAAAAAGAACAATGTAAAGTCTCTTGCTGTTAGAAAAGAACTTGTTCGTGTATTTTTTTTTTATTTTTATTTTTTTATTGTACTTCAAGTTCTGGAGTACACGTACAGAACATGCAGGTTTGTTACATAGGTATACATGGGCCATGGTGGTTTGCTGCACCCATCAACCTGTCATCTACATTAGGTATTTCTCCTAATGCTATTCCTCCCCTAGCCCTCCACCCCCAACAGGCCCCGGTGTGTGATGTTCGCCTCCCTATGTCCATGTGTTCTCATTGTTCAGCTCCCATTTTTGAGTGAGAACATGTGGTGTTTGATTTTCTGTTCTTGTGTTTGTTTGCTGAGAATGATGGTTTCCAACTTCACCCATGTCCCTGCAAAGAACATGAACTCATTCTTTTTTATGGCTGCATAGTATTCCACGGTGTATATGTGCCACATTTTCTTTATCCAGTCTATCATTGATGGCCATTTGGATCAGTTCCAAGTCTTTGCTATTGTGAACAGTGCTGCAATAAACATATGTGTGCATATGTCTTTATAGTAGCATGATTTATAATCCTTTGGGTATATACCCAGTAATGGGATTGTTGGGGTCAAATGGTATTTCTGTTTCTAGATCCTTAAGGAATCGCCACACTGACTTCCACAATGGCTGAACTAATTTACACTTCCACCAACAGTGTTAAAAACCTTCCTATTTCTCCACATCCTCTCCAGCATCTGTTGTTTCCTGACTTTTTAATGATCACCATTCTGACTGGCATGAGAAGGTATCTCATTGTGGTTTTGATTTGCGTTTCTCTAATGACCAGTTACGATGAGCTTTTTTTTGTATGTGTGTTGGGTGCATACATGTCTTCTTTTGAGAAGTGTCAGTTCATATCCTTTGTCCACTTTTTGATGGGGTTGTTTTTTGCTTGTAAATTTGTTTAAATTCTTTCTAGATTCTGGATATTAGCCCTTTGTCAGATGGATAGATCACAAAAATTTTCTCTCATTCTGTAGGTTGCCTGTTCACTCTGATGATAGTGTCTTTTGCTGTGCAGAAGCTCTTTAGCTTAATTAGATCCCATTTGTCAATTTTGGCTTCTGTTGCCATTGCTTTTAGTGTTTTAGTAATGAAGTCTTTGCCTAAGCCTATGTCCTGAATGGTATTGCCTGAGTTTTCTTCTAGGGTTTTTATGAGTTTACGTCTTTAATCCATCTTGAGTTAATTTTTGTATTAGGTGTAAGGGAGTGGTCCAGTTTCAGTTTTCTGCATATGGCTAGCCAATTTTCCCAACAGCATTTATTAAACAGGGACTCTTTTCCCCATTGCTTGTTTTTGTCAGGTTTGTTAAAGATCAGATGGTTATAGATGTATGGTATTATTTCTGAGGCCTCTATTCTGTTCCATTGGTATATATATTTATTTTGGTACCAGTACCGTGCTGTTTTGATTATTCTAGTCTTGTAATATAGTTTGAAGTCAGGTAGTGTGATGCCTCCAGCTTTATTCTTTTTGCTTATGATTGTCTTGGCTATACGGGCTCTGTTTTGGTTCTATATGAAATTTAAAGTAGTTTTTTCTAATTCTGTGAAGACAGTCAATGGTAGCTTGATGGGGATAGCATTGAATCTATACATTACTTTGGGCAATATGGCCATTTTCATGATATTGATTCTTCCTATCCATGAGCATGGAATGTTTTTCCATTTGTTTGTGTTCTTTCTTATTTCCTTGAGCAGTGGTTTGTAGTTCTCCTTGAAGAGGTCTTTGACGTCCCTTGTAAGTTGGATTCCTAGATATTTTATTCTCTTTGAAGCAATTGTGAATGGGAGTTCACTCATGAGTTGGCTCTCTGTCAATTATTTGTTTATAGGAATGCTTGTGATTTTTGCACATTGATTTTGTATCCTGAGACTTTGCTGAAGTTGCATATCAGCTTAAGGAGATTTTGGGCTGAGACGATGGGGTTTTCTAAATATACAATCATGTCATCTGCAAACAGGAACAATTTGGCTTCCTCTTTTCCTAATTGAATA